>NC_043714.1:76238349-76258266 GCF_006229205.1 Suricata suricatta
CCAGAGTGTGACCAGGGTCAGGGCCCAGCGTGTTACCAGGGCCAGGGACCAGAGTGTTACCAGGGCCAGGGACCAGAGTGTGACCAGGGTCAGGGCTCAGAGTGTGACTGGGGCAAGGGCCGTCTGTGATGAGGGTCAGGGCTCAACCCTGGGCCGGGTGGCAGCACCCTTTGCCGGCACGCACAGAGGAACCCGGCGGTAACCCTCGGCCTCAGGGCCCCGCCCGCCTCCCTGTGCCCGCATTCTCAGAATAGCTGTCTTGCCCTCACTGTGTCCAGTGTCCCTCCTTCATGATGAGCAAGGGCTAGCTGATGAGACCGCACCACTCCCAGAATAGCTCTGGAGCAGGTGTGTGGGAGTAGCCCCCAAATGCGGCCCGGTGACCCCCCCCCCAGCCTGGCTGTCGGCTGCCCTGACCTTTCCTCGGCTAGCCCGGGGCTTCCCCGCTGGCGCGTGTGGGCCGCTCCCTCCCGGTGGCCGCTGAGCGGGCGCCTGCCCCGTGCACTGTGAGGCACCGCCTGCTGAGGCCGCCCCTCGAGACTCTGCGGGCCGTCCCCCGTGTGGGGTCCGGCAGTGCCCTCAACTGGACCCGTCCATGAGGGCAACTCAGAGTGGGGACCGTGCAGGGCCACACGCAGGCCACAGTGTCCCGTCCCTGCTTGGGGACCCAGGAGCTTCGTCTAGAGAATGCTGGAAGGTGGGGGGTGGTCCTGAGCTCCCAGGCTGAGGGCAGGAATGTGCCGGAGGCAGGCTCGTGGCTGGCTAGCCACGATCGTAATGAGGGTAGGTGGGGACACACTGTCCGCACTGGGTGGGCCCAGGGACCCTCCTCCGGAGCATCAGGAAAGCCTTTTCCACCCACAGCAAGCCATGGGGCCTGAAAGGCCATGCCTGGTTGTTACTCTTGGCATCAGCCTTTCGGTTTTGTGGGGGGAGGGGACCCTGCCCTGCCCTGCCCTGGGGGCCCCGGACAGGTCGTACCCACTGCTGAGCCCCAGCCCGGCCTGCCTTCGCCTCCCTCCCTGCCAGGACCTGAAGAAGTACGGGGCCACCACCGTGGTGCGCGTGTGTGAAGTGACCTACGACAAGGCGCCTCTGGAGAAGGACGGTATCACCGTGGTGGTGAGGGCCTGGGGCTCGGGGGGTGGCGCTGTGAGCTTGGACCCCCTTACCGTGATGCAGGCCCATGGGCCTCGCTACGTGCCGCCTGCCACCCCCGGGGGCGTGCTGGCGCCTGGGCCACGTGCTGTTGGGCACGTGTCTAGAGGCCAATGGGACCACTTGGCAGGAGCCTGTGCCTGTGCATGCCCTCAGCCATGGCTCATGTCACCGGACCCTCCCCGGGACTGGGCTGCCAGGCACCGCCCCCCATCACTGCATGGCAGCCCCCGCGTGGGGCTCTGAATGGGTAAACTGAGGCTCAGGTCAGTTGTTGTCTGAGGCCACAGCCAGAAGGTGCCAGAGCTGGGGCCACTTGGCGGGGAAGCACCTTCCTGATAGCACCCCACCCCCGCCAGGTGCTGGGGCGCGGCCCCCACAACCTTGTGGCCAGGACGAGGTCTCACTGTGCAGGGGTCCGAGCAGGGCGGGATGACCGGGCCCCAGGGGCTCTGTGCTGCCTCCTTCCTGTCTGGGGCCCCTGGGGGCTCACCTCAGGCTTGCCGGTGTGTCCGTGGGCCACGTGTGGGGAGGCGGGTGGGGCGGGTGCCCCGGGGCGGTCCCTGGGGGAGCAGTCCGAGGAGGCTGTGGGGAGGGGCGCCTTGGGGGCTGTTTCCTTGGTCCCCTGGCCCCAGGGACCCAGTCCAGGCACAGGAAGGAGGGGCCGTGCTGCCACATGCCTGTGGGCCGGGCCACTGGTTTATGGAGCGTCCTCTAAGGCAGGGCTGCCCAAGGCAATGGGTGGCGGGGTGGGGACAGCCCTGAGTCCGGGAGGCCTTGGCCAGCTCAGCACCGGAGGACCCCTTAGTTAGCAGCTTTCCCTCAGCGGGTTGCCTCCCCCTCTGCCTCCAGGGAGCCCACTCGGATTCATCCCCTCTGCCCCGCGGAAATCGCCTTTACTGGGACCTAAGTAACCCCGTCTTCACGGCAGTGCCCTGGGCTGGGCCCTAACTTGGCAGGCTCGCCCACCTCTCCCAGGGCCCTCGGGGGGTGGGCGGCACAGCTCCATTTTCAAAACCAAATGAGTCCCCGAAAGTCTGGACAGGGCCCAGCTGGAACTGTTCTGGAATCCAGCTTCCAAAACAGTCTCTCACCGCTCCGCCCGTCTTCCCTCCCTCCCGTGACTGGGCTGGGGGCTGGGAATGTGAAGAGGCACCTGTCAGGCATTGTAGTCTCCGCCCCTTGGGCCTGCCCACCCAGAGTCCCTCAGGCTGGCGAGGGTCAGGGTGTGACCCTAGAACCACCGTGAGGGCTGGGGGGCAGGGGACACAGGGCTGACCGTGCTCGTGAAAGGGAAGGGTGGGGTGTGCAGGGAAGGCTTCCTGGAGTAGGGGACATCCTCCTGGAGCAGGGAGGCTGGGGAGCCCCTCAGTGGGGACTGCCTGCCGGGCCAACTTTCTGCCCTCGTGGGGCCACGCTGTGCTTCCCAGAGTGGCGGCCTGTCCCTCCGGCCTCACGGTGCTGCTCTCTGCAGGACTGGCCCTTTGACGACGGGGCGCCGCCCCCTGGGAAAGTGGTGGAGGACTGGCTGAGCCTGCTGAAGGCCAAGTTCTGCGATGACCCTGGCAGCTGTGTGGCCGTTCACTGCGTGGCCGGCCTGGGACGGTGAGCGGCCGGGGCAGGGCGGGGCTCACCGGATGTGGGCATCCTGAGGTGTGCCTTGATCTGGAACGTGGGTGCTGGGCCCCACGCAGGGTGGGAGCCCCTCCCCAAGTCTGACCCCGCCCCGCTGCTGGGTTGCAACTTAGTCCGGGTACTCGAGCGGGAAGGAGCTGAGCTGCCACCCCCGCCCAGATCCAAAGACCCTTCCCCCGACAGCCCCGTGTGAGCTGGCCATCGTGGCCTGGGCAGGGGACCCCCAGTGTCACGGCGAGAACTGGCAAGCCGGTTGATGGCGTCTATCAGGCCCCCATCACAGGCCAGAGGCTTTGATCTCTCTCTGGCTCTCAGGGGAGCCTGAGGCTCAGAGAAGGTGCTCAGCCCATCTGGGACTGCACAGCAAGTGTGAGGGCTGAGCTGTGTCTGTGCCACCACTGGGGAGCCTGAGCACCGTGTTGGTGGGTGTGAAGGGGAGGGGCGGGGGTGCCAAGGCGTGACCCCGCCCTGCATCCGCCCCCAGCGCTCCGGTCCTTGTGGCACTGGCCCTCATCGAGAGCGGGATGAAGTATGAAGATGCCATCCAGTTCATCCGCCAGTGAGTGGCTGGTGGGGTTGGGGGTGGGGGCGGAAGCCAGATGGTGGATGTTTGGGGGTCTGGGTTAGGGGGTCCTTGTTCTGCTCTCCCCGCCCTGGCCGGCAGGCACTCCTGACCCCTGGCCACCTGTGACCTCAGGGATGCTCTCCGCCGCACTCAGCCTCATTCTGTGGTTCCAACGCGTTTGTGAGGGCCCCGCCGCCGGGCCGCCTGCCCCCGTGGGGGCCTGTCCCTGTGTGCGGCCCCTAGAGCTGGGGCTGTGGGGTGAGGGGTGGCCCCTGGCCCTGTGGTCCTCGGCTGTGTGACTGTGGACAGGCCGCGGCACCCGGCAGGTCCAAAGCCCAGCGGCTCAGCGCAGCTTAGACTCGGCCTGCACGTATGGGGCCCTTGGACATGCTTACGTGGGAGCTCTGCTCGGGGACCCTGGGTCCCCAGTGGGGCAGCCCTTCTCCAGTGGTGCCCGTCTCAGGGCCAGAGGGGTTCCAGAAGCTTTGCCTGCCGTCTCCTCCACCCCTTTCTGTTGGCCAGAGCAAGTCCGTGGGAGGGTGGGGACGGATACTTCCTGAAGTGCCTGATGGCAGCCTTAGGGGCCCCCCACCCCCTGCCACCTGTCACCTGAGGCCCTCCCTCCCTCCCTGGCTGCAGAGCTGCCTGGGCACCACCCTGTGGCCCTGTAGGAGCCTGTGCCTGGGGCTGGGGTGGTACCGGCTAAGCCAGGACACCTTGGGAGGGTGCGCACCATGCGGGGACGGGGTTTGGGAGCTAGCCTGGAGGAGGTGACCGCCAGGCGAGGTGAAGACCGGCAGCAGTGACAGCAGGTACTGGAAGGGTGACTTCAGCACTGGGAACAGCCCAGGGAATGGGCCCAGAGGTGAGGGGAGCTCTGCCTAGAGCTCCCTGGGGCTGGGCAGGTGCTGAGTGTGCCCCCCGACCCCAGCCCTGTCCCGTCCCCCCGGGACCCCGGGGCTGGGCAGGGGCTGAGCGTGCCCCCCGACCCCAGCCCTGTCTTGTCCCCCCAGGAAGCGGCGTGGAGCCATCAACAGCAAACAGCTCACCTACCTGGAGAAATACCGGCCTAAGCAGAGACTGCGGTTCAAAGAGCCACATGCGCACAAGACCAAGTGCTGCGTCATGTAGCCCAGGGGCTTCGAGCAGGGGCTCCGGTCCCGGCACCTCGGCACCCCCATGTGCACTGGGCCCTGCGTGCCCTCTGCCGTCTGTTCCTCCCCGTGTCTCCGTCTGCCCGTGTCCGCCACTCAGCGGACCTGCCCTTCCCTTTGCCTCCAGGCTCTGTGTCTCTGCGTCTGGACCCCACAGCCTGTGTCTCTCTGTGTCTCTGCCTCTCCCGAGTCTGATGTCTCTCTCTTCCTGTCTCTGTGCCTGCCGCTCTCTATCTCTCCGAGGCTTGGCTGGGGCACCCCCGGCCCGGCCCTCCCGCACTGTCTGCTGGGCAGCTTTCCTCTCAGGCTCATTTGTTAGGGGGCAGGTGAATTTTTTAGCCACTGGGCCTGACCCCTACTCCGTCCTGACCTGTTCTTGGCACTTTCAGTTATTGGGTCTGGAGGCTGTCAGATGTCCTGGACACCCGAAGGCAATAAAAAAGGACTCTGTGGCTGTGTGCGCGTGGAGAGTGGGGTGCTGGCCGGGCGGGGTGGACGGGGTGGGGGGGCCTTGGAGACCGGGTGGAGCCCAGGGAGGCCGCTGCTCACCACCTGACCCTGAGGCCTTCCTGTGGGCTGCGCTGGGCTCCCCCTGGTGTCAGCGCCGCGTCCCTGCTCTCCCTGGATTTGGGGCAGGGGACGTCCTGATCCCAAGAGCGAGCACCTCTCTAATGTGGCCTGTGTGGGGCCCTGCCCAGTTGCCTTGCCTGCAGGACAGGAGGGGGCTCACTCGGTAATTCCTCAGGGCCCGTGCCCACTGGGGCGGCGGCTCCTGCCCTCACCAGATGCCCTTATTTCAGCCTCGGAAGCCCGGATGGCTCAGGTGCAGGGATGCACCATGCCCTCAGCGCAGGGTGGGAAGAGGAGGCCAGGGGGACCCTGGTGAGTCTGAGTGTACAAGAGGGGGAGGTCCCAGAGCTGGGGGCCAGTGCTGCCTGGCTGAGGAAAGGGGCGTGGCCAGAGGAAGGGGCGGGGCTGGCTTGGCTGGCTGGTGGGGAGTGGGGCAGGGGGGTCTGTGCCAGAGCTCCTCCCCGCAGACACCGCCTGTGGATGCCACCCAGAGGCTTTCCCTGATGACATTTCTCCCAGCTGCTGGGACCCAGTGCCGTCTCAGGGGTCGCAGCCCCGGGCCGGGCATCCAGGCCACTCTGTACCTGTGTCTGCTTGTCCTGACACTCCCTCCATCCCACTCGGGGCTGGGCCCCTGGGGACGGGCCTACCTAGCTGTCCGGGGCTCACCCCTTGTCTTTTTCCAAGGGAGGAGGCACCCCGGGAAGGGCAATGTCAGGGCCTTGGCACAGGTACCCCCTGCCTGGGCCTATTCCACTAGTACTTGAACAACAGGCCGGGGCGGGGGGGTCTGGGACCTGCTCCTTCCTCAGGAACCAGGCGTGTGGCCAGCAGGGACACAGTGGGCCTGTGTCCCCGTCCCTCAGTCCCCCCACCGGCCTGGCCGTGAACTGTTACCACTGGTGCCACTAATAGGGCACCGCCTGTGTGCCCGCTCAGTACAGCCCAGCCACCCTGCTCGGGAGGGACCCTCCCGGCCCAGACTCCAGGCTTGTCTGTCACGTCACTGTCGGCTCCAGGAGCCCACCGGGCCCAGACCCACCAGCTCCAAGCTCTCTTTCCCTGCAGGTAACTTCCCAGAGGAGGGTGTGCAGGAGGTTTGCCTGCCCGCTGCCAGCAGCGCCCAGAAGCTGATGTGTGAGCCCAGGGAAGCCCTCCCTTTTAGGGGAGATTGTGCCCATGCCTGGAGACCACACCCAGCAGGCTACACTGAGGGGACCCTGTGAACCCGCTCCTTGGTCCCAAAGGAGCACATCCCCTACGCCAGCCAGGGGGTTGGAGGACTCAGGGAGATCCGTGCACAGGATAGGAGTTGGGAAAGGGCAGAACGACCCAGAGTCGCTCCTCGGGGGCTTTATTCAGACATGGACAGAAGGGTAGGCTGGGGGCCGCAGACCCCAGCCCTCTCTGGGCCCCGGGGCCCCAGCTCTACCAAATGAAACACATCCAAGAAGGCTAGTAAATGCGTGCCCCAGGAGGGTCGCTGTAGTTTTCTGACCCACCATCCAAGTTTCGGGGCCTCTGTGCCAGCCCTGTGCAGCCGCAGGGCATCCCTGCCCCAAGGGGCTTACAGTCTGGGGGGGGGTCGGGTGAGACAACCTGGAGTTTAGTGTAAGGGAGTGGCGGCTCGTGCTCAGGGTGGGCTGGGGAGGGGCTGAGAAGGGGGCTCCCTCTGGCAGGGACATGCAGGCTCGTCCTTGAAGGATGGGGCAGTGTGGGGGCCCCGGGTGGGAGAGGGTGGGGAAGGTGTTCTGGGGGGAAGAAGCTTCCTGAGCAAAAGTGTGGAGGTGGTCAGTGTGCGCACTTGGGAGACAAGGTGGGTGGGAAGCCGGCTGGTCGAGTGGGGGTCCCGAGAGACAGCCTAGGACTCAGGCCCCAGGGGGCACTTCGGCAGACCGGGGAGAGGCCCATCGGCCCACTTCACGTGTGGGAACACCAAGGCTGAGAAGGGAGGGCCTGGATGAGGCTCAGGTGGGTCTCCAGGTGGCTGCATGGGAGATGGGGGTCCTTGCTGGAGAGGACTGCCTTTGGACTCAGTCCTGCAAGGGATCCAGGGAGGAAGGTCTTTCTACCCATTTTACAGATGGAAAAGTTGAGGCAGAGAGAGCCAGGACCCTTGCCTCAGGCCACACAGCTCATCCAGGGTCTGCTGGGAAGGTCTGGCTGTGACCCAGCCCTGACTGGGTCACGGTGGAGGGAGACTTTGAGACACCTGGACTGAAGGAGACCAGCCAAGGGGCCATTTCCCTACTGGCAGCTCCTCAGTGACCATAAATCTCCAAACCAGAGACAAACTGAAGACTCGGGGGTTGGGGGCACCTTGGCAAATGGCTCCATTCCACTGTGGCTGCCCTTGGAGAGCCTTCTCGGTACCCAGGACCCTGGCGGGCCATGGCTTGGGCTCTGGTCAGGTGGAGTCCACCTGACTTCCACAAGCTCATTCGCAGGACCCTGCATGGACTTCACAGTTTGTCTCTGGGAGACCTGGTCTGCGCCCTCTACTCTAGGCCTGTCCCTGTCCTCTGGTCTTGCCAGTGTTCCTTGGGCTTGCCTCGGTCCTCTGGCGCCACAAGATGGCGGGCAGGGAGCCGACAGGTGTGAGGCTTCTTTGTTGAATCTATATTTTTCTTTGAAATGGAAAAATCTTATGCAATCAAGCTTTGTGCGGTGGGGCAGGGCTGACCAGTTTGGTGGGCACAGGGGAGGAGGAGGCTTCTGGAGGGCTTCTGGAGGTCACTTCGGTTTGGCGGCCACCACCTCCCGAAGGAAAGACAGTTGCTTGGTGGCAAATTCCCGGATGCTGGGCTCTGGGTCTTTTTTGAAATCTTCAAAAGCTCCAGGGGAGGAGAGACAAGTCAGAAGTGCCCTGGAGTCCTGCCCCCAGTCCTGCCCAGGTGGAGGGAGCCCGGTCCCACGCTCACTGAGAGCAGCCCCTCATTCTAGCATGGGTGGGGGGATGCAGGACAACACCTGGACCCACCCCCTCTGCCTCTCAGCCCCACCTATGCCTTGCCCCTCACTTCTGGGTGCCCACCCACAGCCTTACTTTATTGGAGCCTCAGGTGGAGTGAGGGCGTGAGCCCCATCCCACAAGTGCCCGTCTCCACCTCCGGAGGCGGGGTGGGAGGTGAGGGCGGGGGGTGTGGTGTCGGAGTTGGGGGGGGGGACAAGGGATGCTTACTGCAGAGCAGCAGGCTAGTGTTGGCGCTGTTCATCATCTGGGACACGGCCTGGGGGTGGTAGCAGATGGTGTACCCTGCGGGACGGATCGGGGAGCCGGCCAGTGGAAGGGGGCTTGCTGGTGGGGGAGGCTCAGACCCTCTCCTGCCCCTCTGGGGCCCCTCACCCACCACCTCTCCTCTCTTGCCAGCAGACCCTGAGCTGCACTTGCTGTAGCTGGGTAGGTGCTGGCGGCGGGACCAGGGCAGGTGAGATTCAGGATGCCCAGGCAGGGCAGGCAGGAGGGGCCCAGAGCCCAGCCGCCCCTGCTCACCGATGAAGAGCACAGCCCAGGTCTTGATGTGGTGGTGGCGGCTGTGCAGGTAGATGAGAGCCTGCGCCACGTGGATGCTGAACTCCTGCTGGCTGTGGGTCACCTGGCCGGAGGACAGCGTGCCCTGCTTGCTGGACCGACCGGTCCAGAGCCCCACCCAGCTCAGTCCCGCCAGCCCCGGGGCTGCGTGTGGGGTGAGAAATACGACCCCGCCTCCTTCCACGAACCCAGGTCCCGCCTCCCTGCCCCGCCCGCCCCGCCCAGTACCACGCCCTCATCCAGGCCCCACCCAATGCCCCGCCCCCTCTCCGCGCCCAGGTCTGGCGCGCTCCTGGCCCTCACCAGGCAGGACCAGAGGAAGTGGCGGGCGCTGAGGCCCCTCTCCCAGGCCAGCGCGCAGAAGAGGGTGTGCCGAGGCCGCCAGCGGAGCAGCACCGAGCAGCGGTACAGGGCGAACTTGGCCTGCTGTGGGGACAGCAGAGAGAAGTCACCTGCTTCCGGGCCATCTGGGCTGGAGATGTGTCTCCCCCAGACCACAAGCTTCCGTCCTTCCCCGCTGTACTCCCAGCCCACCCTTGGCCTCTGGGGCAGCCCCCACTCCGGCCTCAGTGCCTGGCCCCCAGCTGGGCCCAAGGCAATTTTCCCATTCATTTTGGAAGCTGCCATTTGATGCCTCTCCGTCCGGGAGGCCGCACTGCGTCTCACCGGCCTCAGCACGGGGCACGGCGGGCACATAGGAAAGCCTGGCCATTGCACCAAGTCGGTGAACAACCGGAGCGCCCACCATGTGTCGGGCGTGGGGACTCAGTGGGGATGGAACAGGCCGGGGCCTGCCCACACGGGGGCGCAGCTGTACGCATGCACGTGAGTGCGCGCGCGTGCCCACGCAGGGGCGGACCTCGGTCATGGACGTGAGAGCAAGGCTGCCCCCTACTGCCACGGGTGGACCCTCAGCCCCACCAAGGGGAGAGCCCGTCAGCAGGTACTGACCGCGACGACGGCCGGACAGCGGTCCTGCAGGTGCAGGAGCAGGGGCACCAAGCTCTGGTGCACCTGGGTGCGCAGGCCGCTCAGCTCCTTGTCTGTCAAGGCTGCCACCAGGTTCCCGAACAGCACCATGGCCGCCGCCCGCATCCCGTCCCGCTCCTGCAAGGCGGGGGCTCAGAGCCACGGCCAAACCTGCCTGGGGCCCCCACCCTGTGGAGTGATGGGGCTCAGGTCCCTCACCGGGCTCTGGGGCCCCTTGGCACGGCCCCTCTCAGACAGGCCCCCTCGTGGGTCCCAGGCCCTCCACCAGGACCTGAAATCATTTCTCCCTCATATCGCACCCTGACCACCCAAGTGTCACGAAAGTGGTGTGTGTGAGGAGGCAGGGTTTATCCCCCTAGTTCCCCAGTGAAGGGAGACAGTCTCTTTGAGCCTGGCGGCTTTTCTGGAAGGTGGGGAAGGTGCAGCAGGTGGGGCTGGAGGGGGGCGATGCTCTTCCAGCCTCGTGGAGAAGGGGCCGAGCGCCCCCTGGCGGCCAGAGGGCTCCGTGCGGTCCAGGTGCGCCGAGTGCATACCCAGATGTCCCCCGGGTCTCCTCTCCCCAGCCCCCAGGCCAGCGGGCAGAAGGGCAGCCGGGGTCCCCCTGCCTTTGAGAAGCAGAGGGAGGGACAGGAGGGGGGGCATAAGCAGGGCATGTACCCGCCTCTGCCAGGGCACACTCACGTCGTCGAAAAAGGAGCGGGCGCTGACGGCGACCTGGAGGCTTTGAGTGGCCATGCCGTTTGTGCCCAGGCGGTGCAGCACGTCCGACACGGTGCCCATGAGCTGCACGGCCACCTGCTCGCTGCTCTGGAAGAGGCCATTGAGAAAGGCTGGCAGCTGTCCGCGGAGCAGGCTTCCCTGGGGAGGCATGGGGGCCGGTGGGAGGGAGCCAGGACTGAGGGCTCCTGCACCCACCCCAGCCCCACGGGTTGGACCTGGAACAATCTCAGGCCCCCCTCCGCTGCCCTTCCCCAGCCCCCAGCCCGGCCTGTGTGCCTGCACTGGCCTTGCATATCCGCCCGGCCTCATGCCCCTGCCTCTGCTGGGACCCCCCCTGGTCTGCCCGCCAGGAGCTGTGTGGTCCCAGACAGGGTTTCGCTCTCTGAGGGGGTCCTCCCGGGGTGCCAGGGTATTAACCCTGTGCTAGGTGGCTCCCAGCTCCTTCTTTCTCCTGTCGCCATGCTGGCCACAAGGCCCCCCGTCGAGTCCTGGAGACCACACTTCCCTTCCTCTGCCTCACCAGCCTTCGCCCCCATTCCTCGCCTCCCTGTGAGTCAGCCAGGAAGGGCCTGGGGCCAGGACGAGACAGGTGCACACAGACTGAGGTCAGGGTTCTCCATGTCACAGGGAACTCGGGTGCCCAGAAGGTGGTCTGGACCCTCTCCATTACGACACCCCTTCCCACTTGCACACTACTTTAAACAAGACCCCAAGCATTCTCGGCCGGTTCCGTCTGCGCCTCCTGTTGGCCTGGTGCCCGCGAATTGTCCAGATGAGTGGTTGGAGAGCAGCGCGCTGGCAAACGGATGTGTCCTGCCCTTGGGCCCTCATCAGTGACAGTGTGAAAAGCAGGGGGATTTTTACAATTTTAAAACAAGTTTTCGGGGGCATCTGGGTGGCTCAGTTGCTTGAGCGTCCAGCTTTGGCTCAGGTCAGGATCTCACGGTTGGTGGGTTCGAGCCCTGCGTCGGGCTCTGTGCTGACAGGTCAGAGCCTGGAGCTGCTTCAGATTCTGTGTTACAGAAGTTTGAGTAGGATCAGAGGAAGTGTCGCCGAGGAGGTTACAACTGAGGAAATCCTTACAAACGAGCTGGACGTGCATTCCAGCAAAGGGAGCAGCATGTGCAAAGGTCCTGAGGCAGGAGCTTGCCTACCCTGTTTGTGAGCAGAGGAGAGACTGATTCACATCCTCACAGGAGGCTGACTGCTGGCTGCTGCGTGAGCCTACACTGGAAAGGAGACGGGCAGCCATTGGGACTGGGGGGGGTGCAGTGGCCTGGGGAAGACGCTGGTGGCTTCAGTGAGGGCGGTATTGCAGCGGGAGAGCCGGTGGACCCTGGGCTTGCCTGGGATTTCCTGATTGCCTGGCTGGCCCACAGTTTGGGGCCCCCATCAGCTGAGATGAAGGTTTCAGGAGGTGCCTGATTGTGGGGGTGACCTAGAGTTAGCTGTGGACATGCTGAGTTTGAGGTATGGACTGGGGTGTGAGCAGAGGGTCAAGGCTGGAGTTCAGGTCAGGGCTGGGATGTGGATCTGGGGGCGGTCGGCCTGTAGATGGTACTTGAAGATTGGAGGGGGCCAGCAAGGGAGCGGCGAAGGCAGCGGGGGAGAGGAGAAGCAGTCCTGGGGTGCCCCCCAGTGCGGGGCCAGGGCAGGGGGAGAGACCAGGGAAGGGGCCACCCATGACTGGGAGGGAAACCGAGTGAGCGAGTCGTCCTGGACCAAGTGGCTGTAAAAGTCACTCGGCCCGTGTGCCGAGGGGCCCAGGGAGGGGTCCCCGGCGGGAGGTCTCAGGGCACCTGCACATGAGTGCCCGGAGGCTGGCAGCGGGGCTGGGGGTGCCGCCTGGAGGGCTCCCCGCCTTACTCCACGGCAGCTAGATAGTTCATTAACTTTTGTGTTCCTGGCGCCTTCGCACAAACTCCAGCGAGCACAAAGCCCTGCTGCTAGGAGGGTCCCTGCCGTCCAGGATGTGGACGCCCCCTCCGCCTCCCTGCAGCTCAGGGCGGCCGCCTGGCCCCCAGACTGGAGCACCTGTGGGTCGTGCCCTCAAAGGGGAGGATGCGCACAGGTGGCTGGAGAGGGGAAGGTGGTGGCCGAGGAGACCCTCCCGTGAGGGGAGTGCCCGGGGCAGGGGTGCTGGCAAATGAGGAGGAGCAGACTAGGATGGCCGCACCCCTGGAGAGATACACGCACACCACCCCGTTCACGCTGTGGTTAGCTTGGGTCCGGTGCACGTGTTACACTTCTGGCCTCCTGGCACACGTGCCACTACCTGGCGGGTGTAATTTGTGTCTGACGGTAGGCAGGGGTGGCTGCGAAGGGGCGCAGCAGCAAGTGGGAACCGTCCCGTGGGGTAGTGAGCGCCGGTGTCCCTCAGCCCCAGGCCCCGTTCCATCCCCACCTGGGTCAGCCTGTGCTGTCCCCACACCAGCCAGCCTCCTTGGCTCGCCACGCTCTGGGTCTGCCTATCCCCCCAGCCCCACTGTGGCCACCAGCCGTGCCCCACTTGGAACCACGCCCCTTCCCCAGCCCTGGCCGTCCTGGTCTGGCAGTCCTTCTGTCTGTCTTCTCCATTCCCCACAGGTCCCACCTGGGGCGGGGCACCGAGGAGGCACACGGACACATCCTACTGACGGCCTGTAGGGACATCTGGGGACTGGTGTGTGGATGACTGACCACTGACCCACTGACTGACTGGCTGAGTGAATGGAGGAATGATAGAGCAAATCGGAATAACGGAGTAAGCAAATCATATATAAAGAGTGAACAAAAGAAATAATGAAAGAATGTATCATAGATGAAGGGCCCAAGGAGTAAATGGATGGGTGGATGGATGGATGGATGGATGGGTGGATGGATGGATGGATGGGTGGATGGATGGGTGGATGGATGGATGGGTGGGTGGATGGTGGGTGGATGGGTAGATGAGTGGATGGATGGTGGATGGATGGGTGGATGGTGGATGGATAGATGGGCAGATGGGTGAATGTGGATGGACGGATGGTGGACGGATGGGTAGATGGGGGGATGGATGAGTGTAGACAGCATCTTTCTCTAAGTTGACATTTCCACTCTCAAGAGCCACCAGCAGGTCCCACAAAGAGTGCCGGGATGAAAGGCCACAGCTCATGACAGCAAATGTCTGGAGAGGAACCCGGTGCCACATACACGTGGACTTAGCATGGCACTCACTTCTGTCTCACAGGTGTGGACACTGACTCTCGCCCAGAGAGCTGGAAAAACGTGCCGGCTAGAAAGTGCTGGAATGAGCACAGGATGGGCCTGGCATCCTGGTGTGCCACCTGGGCACTTAACCACTGCACGGCCCGCTGGGAACCCACAGCGGGGGCCACGTCAGGCATCCGGGCCAGAGCCAGGAGCTGAGGGGGGGCCTTCTCTCCCCATCTTTGCTGATGCCTCACCGTTCACTGTGGGAGTGGGCTGCCAGTGATGGTGGGGAGGGCGGGAGTCAGCAGGGGATGGGAGGCCCTATCTCTGTGATTCTTGGGGGCAGGCTCCCCCGACGGGGTCCCCCTAGGCACCTGTCATCAGCAGCAGGACTGTCTCGCCAGGTGTGGAGGATACAGTGTTCTCAGCGAGCAGACGCTATACCCCTCCCACAACCCTGCCCAGGGGCCTGTCACCACCTCACTCTACCAATGAGGAAACGGAGGCTCAGGAAGGTGAAGTCATGTGTCCCCAGCCCCACCACTGGGAGGGTCAGAGCCAGGACTCCAGCCCACAAGGGCTGTCTACACTTCGTGCACCCAGTGGCCCTGGGGGTGTGTGTGTGTGTGTGTTTGCGCGCAGACGCCAGCTCTGATCCCCCTTAGGCCCTTACCTTCTCTGGGTGGAAAAGAATGTTTCCGAGGCCCTTCAGGCTCAACACACGGACCTCAGGGCTGGGGTCTCCAAGGCTTCGGGCCAGCACGATCCGGGTGGCCTGTCTGGGGAGCACCTCCAGGAGCTCGGGGCTGTAGAGGAACTGGCGGCCCCCAAGCGCAGGCAGTCAGGGGCCCGTGGGAGCCTCTGCATGTGTCTGGAAGGGGGGCTCTAGGACCAGGGTCCGGCAGGGGTTTTAGGGAGGGGAGGGCCAGCACCCCCTGGGTATCTTGGTTAAGGAGTATTTGAATTCTACTTCCAGGCTGGTTCAATTCTTCCATGTTTAGCTGGGGAGGCCCAGAGAGGGCAGGGGTCTTGCCTTATTTCACACAGCAAGACTGGGGCCAGTGGCCTAGCTCATGGGACCCCTGGGGCCAGAGTCCCGTGGAGGGTGGCGTGGACATCCCTGCTGGTGGGTGGGCGGGGAGAGGCACCAGGCTGAGGTCTGTTAATGGAGACGTTGCCCAGCCCCCTGCCGTGGCCCCACCTCAGCTGCGAAGTCTGCCACACCCAGCGCCAGTCTTGTTCTAACCTGTGCCCTTTTGGCTTCAGAGCCCCAGGGGGGACCTGAGCCCAGCTCTGCCTGGCCCATCAGCTCTGCAGGGGTAGGGCAGGGCGGGATGGGTGGGGCAACAAGTTGGCCCAGGGCACTGACGGCGGCCGCTGTGTGGGGGACCTGGCTTGGGCTGTGGACCGCCCTGGAGACGGGAGAGGGAGGGAGCGTGTGTGAGGGGCCCGTCTGGGTGGCCCTCCGCCCACAAAAGGTCCTGATGGGGCACTGGGGCAGCAGGAGGAGGGGGCTGCATCCCAGGGGCTCCCACCTCCCTGCCCAGGCCGATACCTCAGTGAGGACAAGGATGGCTGCCTTCCGCTCCCCCTCCTCCTCGCTCTGCAGGGCGGCCAGCAGCTGCCCCATCACCGCCTTGATGTGCCCGCAGGGGATCTGAACCATGGCTCTGGGGCAAAGGGAGCGGGCTCGGCCTGGTGTCTGCCCTCCCACGGCTCCCCGGCCTGGCCCTGCCTGGCTGGGCACCCATTTCTCTGAGCGTTGTGTCCCTCTGTACGCACTGGCTGCTTGCTGGGTTCCAGGCCTGGGCTGAGCCTACGAGAGACAGAGGAGCAGGCCCCTAGGCGGCCTCCGGCAGGGGCAGGGCTGGGGGAAGGGGCCTGAATCCACAGGCCCCCAGGGTGTGCATGTGAGTGGGGGGAGAAGGAAGGGGCAGGGTGGGGGGCGGTAAGGGCACCGCCTTCCGTGCTCCAAGGCCATGTGCGTGCACGTGGGCCGGGTGTGCTCCCTGGACCGGGAGTGCCCCGGCCCCGCCCCGGCCCCGCCCCCACCCTGCTCCTACCTGGCTAGGAGACGCACGCCCTGCGGGTAGGTGCGGGTGCTGGCGAAGAGTTTCCAGGCGTCCTGCAGCTCCATGTGGGCAAAGTCCCACCAGTGCCCCGTGCTGGACAGCAGACTCTTCAGTGCCTCCAGCGACGTGCTACGGGGACAGAGTGCGTCACCGGCCAGCCCCGCCCCGGCGAGGGTGCCTCACTGCCCTGGACAGAAAAGCACCCTCTCGCTCCAGCCTGGGCTCAGGGCCCCAGGGGCCTGGAGGCCTCCCTGGGGACGAGCTGTGCCTGGGGAGGGGGCAGCATGAGGCCATTTGGACCCTGGGGCTGTGCTCTAGGGTCAGTTGCTGGGGTCAGAGGCTGGAGGGCACCCTCTCCAGGAGGGAGGGTCTGGGATCAGATGGTGTGCGGTCAGGGTGAGGACGTGCATCACGTCCCTGGTTGGCTCTCCAAGGCTGCAGCTCGGGGACGGGGCTGGAGGGCGCCTCGGAGATTCGAGGTCTCCCAAGTCACAGGTGCAGACGGTCCCGGGGGAGCCCTGAAGGGGTGGTGCCCTTTAAATGTGGGGCCAAGAATACAGAGGGCACTGCAGGGAGGAGGGGGTTCGGGGTGCGGGGTCACAGAAGCCCAGACGAGTGTCCAGTCGGCACTTCCGACTCCCCCCTGCCTTCAGAGGACATAGAGAAACCAGGTTCCAAGGGCCGCACACGCGCGTGCACTCAGACCGTTCTCCAGACACACAGCCGGGCAGGGTCACGTGCTTGAGATCCGGTGCCCTGTCCTGGTGACCCGGCCTGGCCAGGGGCCTGGCTCCCAGCCTGCACAGTGACGGCTCGGGCACAGGCCCAGGGCTGTCCAGGCACCGCAGGCAGGACTCGGGGCGAGGGCCCAGGAAGGCAGGTCCGGCTGTCCCCATCCCTCCCCCCCTCCCCCCTGCGCCTTGTCACATGTGTCCTGACCCTGAATGACAGGTAGAATCACCCTGGATGCCTGAGCGAGCTCCCAGAATGATGTTGTCAGCGTGGACTGAGCTCGATTCGGAGCAGATTTGTGAAACCAAGTGTCATGGATGGAATTCCCAGTGACATCCACCCCAACACCAGCTGGCTTGACATGTTGTCCCAAATGTGCCATTTTCCAGGTCACTGGGCTCAGCCAGAGTGATGACAGTTTCAGAAGGCGGGGACTTCAGGGCAGAGTAGCACTTTGTCCCTTCTGTGATGACTCTTGAAAGCTTCTGGTCCTGGTGCACCTTGGACATGACCCTACAGGACTGCGTGTCCCAGCAGCCGCAGCAGGGGCTTCTGGGAACCTGGCGTTGGGCTGACTTGGCATCCCCGGGTGAACCGGCACACCCTGCAAGGCCCGAAGCCGGGGCGGTGGTCCTGTCCCCTCCCTGGAGGCGGCCAGACTGCCCTCCCCTCTTCCCTCTGCTCCTGACTTTTCCTTCAGCTTTCAGTTGTTGGAGTGCACACACAACGTAAAATTTCGCCTTAGCCCACTTAGCGTGTACGGCTGCCCGGAGTTCAGTACATTTCTCTGCGTCCAGCTCCGGGAACTCTGCGCCTCCCCAGCCCCTGGCGCCCCGTGTGCTCTCTGTGCCAGGACATGGCGGCTCCCGGGTCCCGTGGCGGCGGGGGGACCAGGCAGGTGTCCTGTGACGGGCGCGTATCACCCAGCGCCTGTCCCTGGGGATCACGCTCACGGTAGCCGGTGTCAGGACATCCTTCCTTTGTACAGCACTGTGTGGACCAACCACATTTTCTTTGTCTGTCTGTCTTGGCTCCTGAGAAGGCTACTGTGGCCGCGGGAGAGCGGGCCCCGGGGTCCCTGCTGGGGGTCCCCGCCCTGCTGCGGGCTTGCTGGACCACATGGGATTCTGTGTTTTGGGGACCCGCCACACTCTTTTCTTCAGGTGCCGCCTGCCACCAGGCTCCGCCACCTTAGCCGTGCGCACAGACGGGCTGAGGCGAGTAGGGAGGGGGCAGGGAGTAGGACCTTGTCTTGGAGAAGGCGGTTGGGAACACGCAGGAAGTGAGCAGGTCTAGGGGAAGAGTGAGGCAGTCACTCGCTGCATCTGAGGAGCAGTGGGGGCCTCTGAGGCTGGAGCAGAGGGTGGGAGTGGGGGGTGTGTGACAGGAAATGAGGTCCTGGAGGCCGCAACAGGGAGCCAGAGAGAGAGCGGCCTCTGGGTCACCGCAAGGATCTGGCTCTTTCGGAATTGAGTGGGGAGAGGCAGGTGGCGGGGGGCCTTGGACATGTTGAGTGGGGGCTGGGCTGTGGTGTGGGGGGCAGGTGGGTAGGGAAGGCAGGAGGCGGGACAGGGGGCTGGACCCGAGCGGGCAGGGGTAAGGCTGGGGGGGCGCAGGCGGATGGAGACGGCTCACCGCGGCCCCCTCCTAGCCCTCCTACGTCCGTTCTGGGAGGAGAAGATTTTATTAGCTTATTAGGGAAGATTCATGCATTTTGCATGGTTGATGTGAGTAAAAAAAGAGCTTAATGCACATTCGAATTCAGAAGCAAACAAGAAGAACTGACATTTTTTTCAGGGATGCGCCTTGGGGAGAGCTGTTAAAACTGACAAATTACGTGAAACACATCATAATACAAACAAACGAAAAGCGTCGGTCCTGGAGGTTTTCTGAGACTCGCTTGCTGGATTTCTCGGGACACGACCCGGCGCGAGGATGGGCGAGGCAGCCGGCCGCACGGTGGCCGGGCGCAGGGGGGCGCGGACCCTCCTACAGGGCCCCGGGGACCCCGAGGGGCATCTGCCATCAGCGACTGCAGGGGGGAGGGGGGACGGCCCCGTCATCCCACTGCTCTCCCTCACCAACTCAGGGCATTCTGTGCGGCTGCGGGAAAGCCTCTGACCGTCTCTGAGCCTCTGTACAATGGGGGAGGCCACCAAACATCTCAGCGAACCCTCGCAAGGACCCCGTTCCGGGAAGGGGGCCCTGGTGCCGGCAGGCAGCAGTGCTGTCCCGTCACCGAGCAGGCCTGCAGCCCTGCGACCCTCGGGTAGCAAGTAAAGCGGCCACATGCCTGCCCTGAGCCCCTCCGTGCTGCCGGCGGCGCTGGCCGTGCGTGTCTGGGGGTTGAACTCCCCCCACCCCAAAACTCTGTCCCTGTCCTAAACCGCATACCCGTGAATGTGATCTTATTTGGAAACAGGATCTTTGCAGATGGAATGGAGTCAGGATGAGGTGAGGCGGCCCTAATCCATCATGACTGGTGTCCTCTTGGTGGGGGCAGGGGGAGGGACGAAGCCAGAGCCACCCAGCGGGGCCACCAGGTGACGCGGGAGCAGCGGTGCCGGGAGAGGAAGAGGCAGGAAGCGTCCTCCCCTACAGGCTGCAGAGGCAGCCCGGCCCTGCCGACACCTTGAACTTGGACCCTGGCCTCCAGAACTGACGGTAGGTGCCTGGTGCTGTGGGGTGCGCCCCTGCTCTCCCAGCCCCGGGAAGTTAGTGTCTTTGCCTCATCCCTGCAGGTGGAGCCTGAGCCCCCCACCCTTACCTCTGTGGGCTGGACGTGGCCGTCCGCTGGGGCCCCTCAGGCAGGTGCAGCTCCAAGACATAGTACATCTGGGTGAGGAGGGCCAGGAGGAGTTCGGGGTAGGCCTCCTGCACCGCCTTCTTGAACTCGTGGGCAGACTGCAGCTCTTTCAGCAAGTTCATGGCCTGGCAGGGTGGCAGGGGGCACGCTGCAGTTCCTGAGCGTCCTCAACAACCGCCCCTCCCTGTCCCAGCCTCCTGGGCCAGGGCCACGTCTCGGAGCTGTCCCTCCGGGGGCCCTGGCCCTCCTGGCTCCCTCCCCGGACCCAGCGCTTCTGGGGACGCTCCCCAGGCCTCCCGTCTACCATCCCCTCTGCAGCCCTGGCGGCGAGGCTGGGGATGCACAGCCCTGGAAGGCAGAGCCACCAGATGGCGGCCTGAGGCTCCCCGTGCCCATTGGAGCATTTGGTCCAGAATGTTCTTGCGGTGGGGGGACAGCTCTGAGCAGTCGTGACAAAGGGAGGCCAGGGCTCAGGGTGTGGAGGGACACAGACAAGACCGCCTTGCTGACCCCGCTGGGTGGCTTCCGGCAGGGAGGGCGTTAAGGAGAAGGGCGGGGGCCGCCCGGACACAGGGTGGGCTTCTGCTCTGCGGCGGTGATAGGTGGCTCCGAGCGCAGCCGGCAGCTTGTTTGGGGACTCTGGGGGGGAGGGGCACCTGTGGGCGCAGAGCTGCTGCTCAGGGGGCTTTCGGGGGGGGGGGGCTGTGTCCCAGGGGAAGCACCAGGGCGGGGCCGCAGCTGCGGCCTGGTCAGAGCCAGCTGAGGGGGACTGGGCGGCCGGGCCAGGAAGGGGGCTCCTGCCCCCGCGCCTG
>NC_043714.1:76258366-76277613 GCF_006229205.1 Suricata suricatta
ATCTCGGTTGCAGCTGGGGGCCTCTAGGCAGCGGTGGCAGAGACTCACGGCGAGCGTGCGCAGGTGGGCCTTCTCCTTGGGTGGGGGGCTGCCGTCTCCGGCCCCCGGGGGCAGCGGCCGCTCGCGCAGCCAGGCCAGCAGCGTGGCCACTACCAGGCGGCTCACGGGGCGCTCGGCCCCCAGGGCCCTCCACAGCCGGAGGGCATGGCTGCGGGAAAAGGGGGTGGTGAGGCCAGCCTGCTGTGTGCAGCCGCACCGCGGGCCTCCGTGAGCAGGGCCTCAGGTGCCCGGAGCAGTGGGGGCGGGGAAGGGAGGGAGGAGGCTGGGCTGCAGCCGGGGGCCGGAGACGGCAGGGGGCTGGAGGGGAGCCTCTCGGGTAGCCGCCTTCACCAAGAAGGGCGGTGTGGGCCGGCGTGTGCGTGTGGCCTGGGGGACGTGGGTAGACAGCGGTCCAGGCCCCTAGGTCCATGCTCCTGGGTCTCTCCACTTTCAGGGTCTGTCCTCCAGGCTTCTCGTACCCCAGCTGCAGACTCTGAGTCTGTGTCACCCTCAGTGGCTCCAAGGCACAGGCAGGACAAGTCCAGCTGACCCCTGCCCTCTGACCCTTGCCCTCTGCCCTCTGCCGCTCGGGCCTGCGCGTGTGCTTAGAGCACTCCTCCTCCTGGCCTGGGTTTGCTGGGGCCCAGCTGCCTGGGCCCAGTGGGGGCCGTTAGAGTTTACAGTGACTTTGTTCTCACTTTGCAGCTGTGGAAACTGAGGCTTGGAGAGCGAGAGAGGGCCCTGCCTTGTGACCGGGGAGCTGGGGCTGGAGGCCAGGCCCGCCTGGTCCTAGGGCCTTTCCACTTGGTCCAAGGCACCGGCCTGTGAGACCTGGGGAGGTGGGGACTCTGGGGCTCCCGAGAGGTCGGTGACCCCGACGGCCCTCTGTTTTCTATGCTCCGGGGTCTTTGGGCCTTTGTGCCAGGTGAGCCCCCCCGCCCCCCGGCTTCCAGACAACCCTAGGCTGGGTGGGCACAATGGCTCCAAGGACTCTGAGACTCTGAAGCCTAGCGCGGGGCCTAGAAAGAGTGGGGCCTTTGTTGTCAGAAGGACGTGGGCCCCGGTCCCTGCTCTGTGCCCTCACGGCCGTGTGACCGTGGGCAAGTCCCTGGGGGCAGAGCCTGCCTGCAGGTGACAGGCTTCTCCAGGAGCGAGGGTCCCCAGGGGCCGGGGTTTCTACTTCGCTCTGTCAGCAGGTATGTGCTGAGCACAGTCACCTGTGGGCAGCGAACACGGGGACGGAGCAGTGACGGGACAGGTAAAATCCCTGCCTGTGTAGGAGTGACTAGGGGTGTTGGGGCAGAGGTGTGGGGGGTGGAGGCCAGAGGTACTGGGCGGGGGAGGCCAGAGGTGTGGGGGTGGAGGCCAAAGGTGTTGGGGAGGCCAGAAGTGTTGGGTGGAAGGCCAGAGGTGTTGGGGGGAACCCGAAATTCACATCGCGGAGGGACAGAGGCAGGAGGCACAAGCCACGGTTCCAGGGACAGGACATCTGTAAAAGGCAAAGCCACGGAGACAGAAAGAGCAGAGGCCGAGGGGCTGGGAGCACGGAAGGTGTTGGTGGCAGCGACTCTGCTCTGTGTGACTCTGTCGTGGTGGACATGTGTCCTCGTACGGGCCCTGCCATCGCCGTGGACCCCGGGCGGCGGCTCCCAGGGGAGGTGAAGGCACCGCACCAGTGCCAGACGTCAGCCCGGCAGGAAACCGGGACGGGACCGGGCGCATCCGGCTTAATTTTCCTACAAACCTAAAATTGCTCTAAAAGAGAAAACCTATTAATTAAAAAGCGGGGGGGGGGGGAGGCGCTGGAAAGAGACCCAGGACGCAGTAGTAAGGAAAGGAACACTGGCTCTGCTGGGTTTGTATTGCCAGAGACGACCCGCGCCTGGAACTCCGTGTTCAGATCAGGCCCGTGTCAACGGTCTCCAGAGACTACACAGGACAACATGCCCTTCACGTACAATCACAAAACCGCAAGAAAACATTTTAGGAGTATGTTTAGCTGCAAACGCAATTATATAGAAATGAGCAGATGATGAGTCGGTGGGGGTGAGCGGGGCGCCGGAGACCAGCGGCGCAGCCCCGTCCTTAGCGGGAGGCCAAGGCCAAGTTCCTGGCGATGGCCCATGTTTTCGATGACTAGAAAGAGCCGCGGCTGTAAGTGAGGGCGCAGTGGAGGCAGGCCACGCACACAGCGATGGAGGACAGCGGACGCGCCCCCAGATGCACACTCCGAGCTGTGCAGCCAGGGGCCAACCCAGTAAAGCAGCCGTCAAACGGTGAAAGAGAACAAATGGACAAAAGAAAACGTGGCCAAGTCTGAGGCCACGAGGCGTGCAAAGGGCGGAGGACAGGGCGGAGGAAGGAGGGAGCCCGTGCTGTGTCAGGTGCAGAGAGCCAGCACAATGTGGCGGGAATGAGGGGCAGCACACGGGGAGGGGGGGCACCCAAGCCGGCTGCAGGATTCCAGCCAACCACCCAGTTAGCACCCAGCGCTGCGGCCACAGGGCGGGCTTGTGAAGGACGTGGGCGGTGGCACAGACCCGGACCCTGACCTCTGACCTCACACCTGTGGGGACCTCGCTGAGGGGTCGGCCGGAGACCAGAGCCTGAGAGGCGATCGCCAGGACTTTTGGAAGACGGTGGGATGGGGTACGGGAGTGACTGAACTTGGAACTCCTTTTCATCCAGAGGCGCATCTGGGGAGTGAAAGGCAAGCTTCGAGGGCAAGGGGGGGGCCTTGATATCATCAACACGCAACTCGCCCCCAGATTCCAACAGCAGTCCCGGAAATTGCTGGGAGAGCGAGGGACGACCCAACGGAAGAGTGCGGGGCTCTGGCACAGGCCCCCGGGTGCTCAATTGGCCCCAAAGCACGCGGGGACGCCCACCTTCCTTCTCTCTTCCGGACGGCGCAGACAGGTGCCGCCCGACGATCAGTCCCGCCGGGTGGCTGGCAGCCTGATGCCCGGCTGGCGGGGTGGTGGTGAGCCAACCCCGGAGAATGCGAGGTGACGTGTGCACTCTGGGAAAGGATTTGGCTCCTCTGTTAAAGGTGGGTGCGGGAGGGGGCGCCTGGGTGGCTCAGTGGGTTGAGCCTCCGACTTCGGCTCAGGTCAGATCTCACGTTCGTGGGTTCCAGCCCCGCGTCGGGCTCTGTGCTGACAGCTAGCTCCGAGCCTGGAGCCTGCTTCCGGTTCTGTGTCTCCTTCTCTCTCTGCCCCTCCCCCTCTCTAGCTCTGTGTCTCTCTGTATCAAAAATAAGTAAAACATTAAAAAAAAAAAGTTGGGTGTGGGTGGGACTTTGCGACTCAGACGCTTGTGTCCTAGACCCACAGCGGACGGACACGGAGCGCGGATGCAAGCAGGGAAGAGCCCGGATGTCCCTCTGTGGCAGAAAGGGGACTTGGCGTTCACAGGATGGGACACTAATCCGAGACACGAGTGAATGAACCTGGCTACATGGAACGTACCGGAAGGAACTGTGAACACACATTACAACTGAGAGGAAAAGCCTCATCACCAAAGACTGTTGGAAGGATACATTCTACACATTTCTGTTCACAGTGTTAGGACACAACACATAGTTTCATGTGCTTCTAAGAGAGAAGAACTATTCCAGGCGGGAGTCTAACCCCGTCGCAGAGGCAGGGCCCCAAGCGCTGTGGGCTCATCGTTAGGGTGATAAAATCCCAAGCGAGAACCAGCCAGGAGACCCGCACGCCCCCCTCGGCGCGCTGGGCAGGAGGGGGCCCTCCTGAGATCGGAATCCCAAGCCCTGTTTTGGGGCCTGAATTCACACCCCAGTGTGGCTCCAAGAGAAACCTCAGGCCCAGACTTCTGAGTTTGGAGTGGTCTCAGGCTGACGGTGTCCCCGGGTTAGCGGGAAGCCCACGTGGACCCCGGGGGTCAGGTGCCCTGGGCGCCAACTGCATTCCCGTCTCAGAGATGTTAACGTGTGAACATGTGCTTCTTAGAACTAAGGAAACAGGGTAGAAATTGCAATGCAGACGAAAGGGAAGGGCAGACTTCTGGGTGCCTGGAGACAAAGGTGGCCCCCAGGGTCCCCACGCTTCAAGCTTCCTTGAGAAACAGCACAGAGCGAGAAGGAGGGAAAGGTCACACCGCACAGGAACTAGGACCTCGGTGGACTCGGAAGCTTCCACCTCAGGGTAAGCAGAGGAGACCCGCGCCCACCGCCGCCCTGCCCCGGCTCTGGGTGCGGACGGCGGAGGAGAGACGGTGCAGGGCAGAAACAGGTCACCTCCAGGACGATGAAACCGCCCCCCGTCTGAAAACGGGAAACAAGAGGGAAAAAGAGCACTGACCACAGGAAAGGGGCTGAAGGGCCTGTCTGATCTGGAGGGCAGAACTTCGAGACACACAGCTTTGGGGGAGAGAAAGGGCAAAAAAGCATGAGTGCCTTGGGAAATTGGGTGGGAAAAGGGACAATGTGAAAGAGAAAAATTTAAGGCCCTGCAGGAGAAAAAAAGAACCCAAAACCCCCCAGACACTCAAAAAAACCCCACTGGAGGACAGGACCCTTTCACTGCCGCCAGGACACAGAATCTCCTAAATGATCTGGACTTTGCCACACTAAACAGAAGAGGGTGCCATTGAACTTGGAATCCTACAGAACACACCAGTGGTGTTTTATAGAAACGGAACACAGTGAACAGACCCACAGAGTCATTGCAACCACCACCACCCAGCCAGGAAAAACGGTCAGTGCACAGGAGAGGAGCCCCCTCCCGAGGGCAGCCCGGGGCAGGTAAAGGCGTGAGGCTGCACGCCCACGGGGCTCCATGACTCCAGCGAGCCCTGAAAGACAGGAAACGCCACCTCGAATTGTAACTTCAAGAAAGAGAGAAGGAAAAAACCTCAGCAAAGAAAGGGAAAGAGAGTTGACTGGGTTCAGGGAAGGGTGGAAGAAATGACCACACTATTGCGCAAGTGGAAACAACGCAAGACGCCCAGAGGGCTAAGACCTGAGCTGAGGCGCGCTGAGGAAAAGCAGAAGGACGATCAGGGAAGGAGCAGCGAGGAGGAGAAAGTCACGCAGAGGGCGGGCGGGCAAGGGGCGGAGGCACTCCAGCTACCCGCCTGGTAGGAGAAGTGCAGGGGCACAGAACTAATATTTAAAGCAACGACCGGGGAACTCTCCAGAAGCAATGACAGCAGAAACGGCAGGCCTCCATCTACGTATCCGGAGGGCCTACCAGGTCCCTGCGAGAATTAACACAGAGTGATCAACTCTGAGACATTTCTTAATAAAATGGCTAAATTTCAAAGATGAACATACTCTAAGGTGTTGATGTAGAAAGACCTCTTAGAGGCGCCTGGGCGGCTCAGTCGGTTGAGTGTCTGACTTCGGCTCAGGTCTTGATCTCGAGGTTCATGAGTTTGAACCCTGCGGCAGGCTCTGTGCTGACAGCTCGGAGCCTGGAGCCTGCTTTGGATTCTGTGTCTCCCTCTCTCTCTGCCCCTCCCCTGCTCACACTCGGTCTCTCTCTCTCTCTCAAAAATAAATGAACGTAAAAAAAAAAAAAAAGAAAGAGCTCTTGCTAAGGCAAACACATTTACAAAGGCAAAAAAAATACTGTCATAAGACTTAATAAAAGAAAGTGCGAACCAAGGATTTTGTGACCAGCCAAGCTGTCCTTCAAGGCACACCACTTGTGACGCGCAGGCGCCCAGGGCAAGCTGGAGCCGGGCGCCCCCAGCCTGTCAGAGACGGGCTCGTCCACTTCGGGCAGGGCGAGGCTGCTCCCGCGGAGGCGCGGGCGCGTGTGGGCGCCGGGGCTGGTGAGCAGAGCGCAGACTTTGGCCAAAACGCAGGAGCGGGGGAGGGGGCGCAGAGGACCACAGTCTGGCTGCTGGCTTTGCGGGCAGGGGGCCGGGAGGTAGGAGGGGCCCACAGAAGACGCCTAAGCCAGACGGCAAACGCTGAAACCGCAAAACAAGGGGCCGAGGGCGTTCAAACAGGCCAGGGGCGCAAACACGGCACCTACTGCGAACATGCCACTCTTCTTAAATGAAAAACGTTAAGGATCAAAGAACACACCTCCCGTAGAAACAGAAACAGAGCAAATAAAATAAAATACACACCACGACGGGATATGGGGACGAGGAAGGGACTCCACAGACCAGTCCTGTCACTAACGTGAAGGAAGGACTTAACTCCCTCGTTAAAAGAAACAGACTTCCAGTTTGGATCACAGGTCAGAACCAGGCCCTACGCTGTGTGACGGCAGATCCACAGGGCGAACGCGGGCACGCAGGAGAACGCACGTGTTTCCCTGAGAGCAGACAAGCCCCGAAGGGCGTGACGGCGCTCGGTAACGCTGGGAGTCAGAGCCGCTCAGGAAGGTATGTGTCTGCACAAATCCTATGACGACCACCTTCACGAGGCGCAGATGGCAGGAGACGGAGGGCCCGTGGGTAGAGATGCATTAGTAACGACCTCGACGTGCGGTTCTCAGAACGAGACAGATCAAAACGGACATCGGTTCAATACACATGCCACACACTCAGTAAGGCAAATCTGAGGATACTCATCAGACTGTTCCCCTGAGGATGGAAAATGCACCTTCCTCTCAGGGGCTCGGACAACATTCACAACAGCTGTTCCAAAGAGCCGCAGATTCCGTAGAGCAGGAGCATTGCAGACCACCTCCCCGGTCCCAGTGCAAAAGAAACAACACAAAACAACAAAACCTCCCGAGCCCTAGGAATTCCTGAAAACAACGTGGAGAGCAGAAATCTTTGTGGAAGCAAGTCTCGGGTGCTGGGAGCTGGAGGGCGCTCTCTTCCGGCACCTTCTAACCTTTCATGGAAGCATGGGTGCAGGGGGTGGGGGGGAGGGTGGAGAGGTGCAGGTGTGTGGCGGGGAATGAAAACAGGTGTGCTTTTTCCGCAGGGGCAGGTGTGAAGTGGGCGGAGCAGGTTTACGTGCGGGGGATTCTCGGCCGCCAAGAATGGCTAGCCCACCTCCGGACTCGGGGGTCTGAGGGCGTTGGGAGACAGCCAGCCCCACCCGCAAGGGCCTTGGTGACCGCGGGGGTGGGGGAGGAGGGGAAGGTCCTTGAGGGATCAGAAAGGCTGGCTGGGGTCCGCGTGGCGACAGGCGATAGAGGCCGGGCCGGGGTGTTTTACGTGGAAAAGCCACAGAAAGGACGGTGAGCAGTGGCCCCAGGAGCCTGCCTCAGGACGGGTGCAGGAAATGACCGGGCCCGTGGGCTCCCTCCCTGCACCCAGGCCTGGGGGGTGTTCCTGTGAGGGGGCAGGCAGGAGGGAAGTGCTGGGGGTGGGGCCCTGTGCCCCGCCCCGGGGAGGGTGGAGGGGGGCTGAGCACCTGTCCAAGGGCATGGAGCTGTCCAGCAGGGTGGCCACCAGCTCCGGGGTGTGGTTCCGGGCCAGCAGCGTGAATGCATGCAGGGCGAGGTCCTTGGCTCGGGAGATGTGGATGGAGCAGAGCTGCAAATGGATGGCCTGGCCCAAGTTGGTGACCTGTGGGGGGGTGGCAGAAGGTACAGGGGAGAGAGCTGGTCTGAGGGGGGAGGCCAGGCCCTGCCCAGGGGAGTCTGAGGGGAGGCATTTCAGCGCCCAGAATGCCTTGTCAGAAGGGGAGTCCTGGGCCAAGGGGACAGAGGTCCCACCACCTTTTCCCTGGCACGTGAGGCCCTCCAACTCTGTCCCAACGTGGCCCCGTCACCGGAAGTCTCAGACATAGCTGCCTCGGCACGTCCCAAGCACGCGTGCTGTTCTGGGAGCCTGGGCGCCCCTTCCCTGCCTCTTTCGGTTCCCTTGCACCCTCACCTGGGGCTCACTTCCTGGGGCCACCCCTACCCACTGGCTGCGCTGCCTACGTTGTTCGGTCCTTATCTGTCTGTGTGCGCCTTATCCATTGGACTGAGAACTTCTGGGAGGGTCGTGCCTGTCCTTGCCCCAGGACACCTGCTTGGGCCATTCATTCGTTCATTCACTCATTCAGTGGAACCAGTCAGGGTGGGGTCTGCGGCTCCCCCGTCAGGCAGGCCTAAGCTCAGGGACGCTGCCTTGGCTCAGAGACCCCAGCCCCAGGAGCTGGCTGCCGGGCCTCCCTCGGCCCCAGACCTGTCCCGGCCCGCCCTCGCCGGGGGCCCCCAGCCCCCTCACGGTCTCCAGCTTGGCCCCGTGCTCCTGGACGGCGATGAGCAGCATGTGGGCGGCCGCCTGCACGCCGGAGGGGCTGGTGGAGCCCAGGCCGGTGACGGCTGTCCAGATGAGGTCGGTCAGCTCCGCTGCTGTGAGATTCTCCATGACCTCCTGTGCCAGCAGGAGTGAAGGCAGCTGTCACTGAGGGTCACCTGTGCCCAGGTGTCCGCCTCCTGCCTTTGCTTTTCCCTCTTCTCCTTTGCTTCCAGGAACTCGGGTTTCTGAGCACCCCTGAATTCTGAGCCCCTCGGGACCACCACACGTGATCAGCTACACTTGTCTCTGAGGCAGCCATGGCCGGGGGGCAGGAAGGAGAGAGTGATGTCCGCTGTGGGGCAGAGGCGTGGCTCCCTTCCTCCCTCCGGCCCCAGTGCTGGTCCTGGCACCCACGGGGCCCGCCAGCCTCCGTTCCTCCCCTCCGCTGCGCTGTCCTCGCCCCGCTGTCCTCCTCATCGGCCAGCCTCCGCCCACCTGGGTGCTCCTCACGCCAGGCCCGAGCCCTCCTTCCATCATTTTAACAAAGAGCAGTTGAACTTCAGAGTTGTGAAGGGTCTTCAAGGTCACCCGGGCCACCCCCCAGGCCCAGGGAGGCGCGTGGTGCCCTTACCACAGCACAGACTGGGTCCAGAGCCCAGGACTCCTGTCCTGTGATAGGACCTCCCCCTGAGCCTGACAGGCCTCTGCCCACGTTCTCCCAGGGGTGGCTCCCAGTCCAGACCAGGAGCCGCTTGGGGTGATAAAGAGGCTCTTGGGGAGATGCAACATGGCGGGTGGGACCCTGGCTCCAGATCCTCAGACTACAGTCTCTGGCAGGGACGGCTGGGCCAGCCTTGGGCTGCCCAGGTGGAACCTTCCAGAAAGACTTAGAGCATTATCACTCAATATGGCCGCCACCAGCCACACATAGCTATTTAAACCTAAACTTAAGCAACACTTTAAAACCTCAGTTCTTCAGTAGCACGAGCCACGTTTCCAGTGCTCACTACTGGCTGCCTGGACAGTGCAGATAGAGACACTTGCATCCTCCTGGAAAGTTCTATCGAAAGGCTCTGACTTGGAGCATCTGTTCGTCAGGGGAAGATAGAATGCTGGTGACAGGGGCTGACAGAAAGGTTGGAACTCTGCAAGGAGGTGACATGTTTCTTTGCATGTGAGGGTATTTGGTGAAATGTTTGAAAGTCTGTTAGGATGTTTGTATTTATGTTAGATATAAAAATAAGTCTTAAATAACAGATGTTAGAATATTTATTAGAATCAGTATTCTAAAATTTTGGTAAAATGTCTGTGAGACTATTAGGATTAACTGTTGGTTAGAATGTTAAAATAATTTTAATGGGATATTTGTAGTTTATAACAACTTAAAAATATTAAGGTATTATAAGTCTGGTAGAACATTTGTTAAAAGATCACATTTAAGATTGGTTTTGGGGGGCGCCTGGGGGCTCAGTCAGCTAAGCACCCGGCTTCGGCTCAGGTCATGATCTCACGGTTCGTGGGTTCGAGCCCCGCGTCGGGCTCCGTGCTGCCAGCTCAGAGCCTGGAGCCTGCTTCGGATTCTGTGTCTCCCTCTCTCTCTCTTTGACCCTCCCCTGCTCACGCTCTGTCTCTGTCTCTCTCTCTGTATCTCTGTCTCTCTCCCTCTCAAAAATAAATAAACATTGAAAAAATAAGTAAAATAAAATTGTTTTTGCAGGGGGGCCCTGGGTGGCTCAGTCAGTTAAGCGTCCAACTTCAGCTCAGGTCACAGTCTCACAGTTTGTGAGTTTGAGCCCCGCATCAGGCTCTGGCTGACAGTGTGGAGCCTACTTTGGATCCTCTGTGTCCCTCTCTCTCTGCCCTTCCCCTGCTTGTACTTTCTCTCCTCTCCAAAAAATCTATAAAATCGTTTTCTAAAATATTACATTTTGGTTCAGGTTCCTGCATTTAGAATGTTTGTGAAGAAGCACAACTTGGGGTGGTGGTTAGATTCCCAGAACCCTGCGGTGTCGGGGTCGGCGAGGGCCTTTGCCGCACCCTACTTTAACCCAGAGGGTGAATAAATGTGAAATGGGGGTGGCAGGGATGGTAGAGGTGGTGGTGGTGGTGATGGTTGAGTTGATGGTGATGGCGGTGGTGGTGATGGTCAAGTTGATGGTGATGGTGGTGGTGATTATGGTAGTCATGGTGGTGGTGGCTGTGGTGATGGTCATGGTGACGGTGGTGATAAACGTGTAGTATATCCAAGGCCACAGGGGGAATCAAGGGAAGACTTGGGGTCAGAATCCAGGTTGGTTCTCCATAGTCAACCTTCCCAGATCTACCCTCTCTTGGTCAGCAGACCCTCCCATCTCCTTTTCACGCTCCTCTCTGTCACTGTCTCTTGTCCAAAGAGTGAGAGAGCCAGAGTGAACGCCCACTTCCTATGTGCTGGGACAAAGCAGGATAGAAAAGGCCTGCTCAGTCCATCTGAGAGCCGGCGTGCTCTGGGAGCCCTTCACCGCTGGCTCCCTCTGAGCTGGTGGCCAGGGAACCCTCCTGCCCTGCCCTGCTTCTGCCCCCAGCCCCGGTTCTTTGGCATAAACTGAAGCCAAGCTAGGCTTGCCCGTTCTGGGACTGGAACATTGATGTGTTGGCCCTAGGGCTTCAGGTTTTGCATCCTACACTTCGGGTTGATGGCAGCCCTAAAGGCTCACTCCAGTTGCACAGAACACAGGTTCCGGCGTGAGCCAGGGCTGCATTCAGAACCTGCTGGTGCGCTCACCAGCATGAGTTCAATCTGATTTAACTTGATGGGTATCTATCAAAGGCTGGCTCTACCACCAAGCCTGGCCCCAGGCCCTGGCAAGGCCCTGCTTCTGGCCTGGAGTGCTCAAGGTCTAACAGGGAGAGACGGACAAGCATGCCAAGTTCAGGGTCTTCATTAGCCACGGGCTCAACACCAAGAGTGGACAAGCAAAGTCACCATGTGGGGACGTCATGAACGGACCACTCAGAACGTGAGGCTCCGTGAACCACGGCTTGCCCAGTTAGCACCGGCATCCAGCCCGCACTCAGTGCCTCAGACTCGCTCGTGTCCAGAAGAGAACGGCACACGGATGTCACAGCTACAGGGTCTCACAGGGGTGATGGAAGGGACTTTGGGGGACTGCTGGGCTCCCCCGGAGGAGCCGGCTGAGGTAGACCAGATGACCGTGCGAGAGAAGCCGTGCTCTGCCTCTACAGGAGGAGGCCCGGCTTTCAGAGGGTTGAGAGGCCCCTGGGAAGATGAGGGGTTCCGGGATAGTTCTGCAGAATGCTCATCCTGCAAAAGCCAGACTCGCAGGAAAGGATGCTGTCGGGTGCCGCAGAGAACACCTGCCCTGGGAGCGTCCTGAAAGCGCCATTTACTGGGCGCTCCTGCTGGCCAGGACTTTACAGTGCTGTCTGCTCACTTTACAGAGAAAGCTGGGAGCTCCGAGAGGGGAGGGGGCTTGTCTAGACTGCCCAGCGGTGAGGGGCCGGGGACTCAAGCCTGGGCTGCTGACCCCAAGGTCTGTCCCCTGGTCTCTCCCTCCAGTTCCCGCTCCCCCAACTCCCCGGTCCCAGGCCAAGGGTCACGGACTTCTCCAAACACCGGAGACACGGGTGAGACCCCAGCCTTGTGTTAATACTTACACCTGGCTCAGGCTCTGACCCCGGGGTGCAGCAGGGCCACCCCGACAGCTGGAAATCCTGTGGTGGGAGTCGGAGCAGAGCACGGCCACACCTCTCCACGCCGACCTCCCCACCATTCTAAGGGCTTTGACCTTGATGACTTGGGATCTGCCAACCTGGAAGATGTGATCCTTTGGGAATGCCATCTCCCAGCGGGTGGGGGGAGCTGTCTTCTGGTCTCTGCTGCTGCAGACGGGGTCCCCGTCCTCGCTGGCCTGGGAAAGCTGCTTGGGGGTCCTCATCTCCACCTTCAGAACTTCCCTTGCTGGCCAGGGGCAGGATTGGGCAAGGGTGAGGGCGGGGCAGAGGTGGGCTGGGGTCTAGTTTGGGACCGGCAGGAGTTAGGTTGGGGTCACTGTAGTCAGGGTCAGGTGCCTGCCCTTCTGGGGACAGCCTGGGGGTAGGGGGCATTACAGGGCTGTGGTTGGGGTTAGAGGTGGGTTTGGGGGTGGATCTGGGGTGGGCTGTGTTCAGAAGTGTGGGTGTGGTCTCAGCGGAGGCTGCGGGCAGGGAGGCCCTCACAGGCTCACCTCTCTGGCGCATCAGAAGCTGGTAGATGTGGGCCAACCCCTCCAGGCTGGAGTGCTGGGTGGACTTGTCAGGGTCCTGGCACAAAAGTCCCAGCATACCCACCAGCTGCCCAATCCTCAAGAAGCCCTCTTTTGTCTGCAGTGAGAGTGTGGGAACCCCGGACTGCAGACCTTGCTGCGGGGGGCTTGCCCCTGCCGTGCCCTCACCCCAGCTTGGCCAACGTCAGAATGCATCCCTTCCAACCATGTGGCGGGGCTGGGACTCAGCTCTCAGGACCCCAGGCCCAGGCTCTGCCCCTCAGCCAGGCCACTGTAGTCAGAGCACGCCAGGCAAAACTTAAAGGGCTGCCCCAAACTCAGAAACGAAGAGAAATGATATTTTAATGCAATATTTAGAAAAGTCAAAACGAAGGTAGCAATTCCTGATGAACAGTTTCAAAATTGCAGGTAAAGACAGCCTGCACTGCCACCACCCTACCTCATCTTGCTTCATTGTCCCCCAGCCCTGGTCTCAATAAAACTTTATTTATAACAACAGGCAGGCACCCCGCAGCCACGGGCCATATGCCAAGTAGATTGCTTTAAACCGCCACATTAAGTATCTTGGTTGCGGGGTGTTTGGGCGTCCGTGTAAATTTTGCACCCCACCTGAGCACCTCACTTGCCCCCCGGCTGCAGTCCGGGTCCTGCGTTGTGGAAATTGATTTTGAATGAACTGCAAGCCCCTTGAACACCTCGAGAGGGGACCCCCTCCCCCTGGGAGTGCAGGGGGAGTCTGTGCGGGGAGCTCTCAGGGCCCCCAACCCCCCAAGCCAGCTTCTCCGCCTTCATTAGAAACGCACGTCTGCCAGGCAATGTGCAGAGAAACTAATTTTCTCAATGCCCCATGAGCCTCCCTAAGGAATTAGTGCTGCTTTGGGCTGATAAACGCAGACATGCTCATTCCCTGACGGGCCGACACTCATGCAACCCGAGGGCTCCAGCGACAGGGTGCAGCGGTTAGACTGTGAGGCATGACCCACTGGGGGTCGTGATGGATGGCCGCTGTCCCTGCGGTCACCGCTGACTCTGACTGGGGAGGGGCGCACTTCACTTGATTCCCACTGTATCCCTCTAAAGACTCATTTCCTCCCATTTCATGGGTGAGAAACTGAGGCTCAGGGCGTAGAGGAGCCTGCCTGAGGCTTCAGGGTGCGTTGACAGGAGCCCAGGCTCCTGGGTCAGGGGTCCAGGCATCTGGGTTCAGAGCCCGCTGGGAGGCCTTGAGCAGGGGGCCCCAACCCCCACCCCCAGCCTGTTCCCTCATGTGTAAAAAGGGGGAGTGCATGGCCGTGTTGCAGGGCACTAAGGGACTCACGCTGTCCTGGTGGCAGAGGTCCAGGGGGCCTGAACCCCAGGAGCCTGTCAGGCTCTGGGAGGAGGGTGGCTTGGTTGGGGCAGCAGAGGGGCTGTGGGTGTGGGGCTGGGGAGCTGGACACTCACATCCAGGATGAGGTTGTGGCTCAGGAATCCAAGGAGGGCCATGCAGCTGTGCGCAGCCCGCTGCCGTTCATGTGCCTTCTCCGACGCCAGCCAGACGTGCATGTGCTGCGGGCAGGGGCAGAGAGGGGGTGCTGCAGCCACGCACCCTGCCTTGGGCCCCTCTCTGCCTGGGATCCCACCCACCGCTCAGCCCTGGGCACACGTCTTGGCTCAGGCCCCGCCCCCTTAACCGGTCCTTGGGCCAGCAAGGCTCCGCCCTACCCTGGACCCAAGCCACACCCATCCTGGCCGAGGCCACGCCCAATCCAGCCACGCCCCTCATCTCAGGTCCGCCTCCTCAGCAAGGCCCTGCCCACTCCTGACTCAGGCCTCACCCACTTTGGGCCAAGGCTCTGCCCCCTTGTCGTCAGCCCCCGGTCTTGCCCTCCCTGTCCCTTGGCACAGCCTCTATGACCCCTCTGCTCCAGACAGCCCTGCCAGAGAGGAGGGGTCATCTCCTGCTCAAAGCCCTTTGAGGCTCCTGGTTTTTAACCCGTTTGGCGACAGGCACCCCTTTTCAGAACAGTGCTTTTCTGTGCACCGCATAACTGCACGGAGTCACAAAAGAATACAAGCAGGTATTGAAACAGTTACACTTAACAGTTTTAAGCCAAATCTGAGCCTCTGTTAAAGCGATGGATGCTTGTAGTTTGTGATTCTGATGTCGGATGATGGAAACTGTATTTGGAGATTCTGTGACCCAGTGATGTCCTATGACCACGTCTGTGACTTCCACTGGTGGCAAACACAGCCACTCCTGGCACTGCTGGGGTTTGTTGCCAACATTCCCAGGGGAGGGGACACACTAGTTTCCCCAGGGGTGTGGCGGGAAGTGGGGAGTGAAAATGCAGATATTCCCCCCACCCCTGCCAGGCACACACCCGACTTCCATCTGTGCACCCAGCTTGGGGGCCCCTGCGTGAGCTGGCCCTAACCTAACCCTGACCGCCGCCACCACCAGCCCCCACCTCAGTGTCCTGCCCAGCTGTAGCCATGCAGAACCTCCGCCCTGGTCCTGGCCACGGTGCTCCCGTGTGCGGCTCACCTCTGCTCTGGCTGGGCCCCCTGCCCGCGGGGCCCTTCCCTTCCCTTTCTACCCCGTGACCTCCTCAGTCCTCATGCAGGTGAAGCCCACTGGCCCCGACTTCTGACCCTCCCAGCTGACCCTGTGTCCTCTGTCTGGTTCCTCCCTGCTCCTGGACTGTCCCTGCCTGTTGACCAGTCTCCCTCCGGTCAAGGTGAGAGGGTGGAGGTGTCTGGGCTTGTGAGAGCCCTCCTCACAGCTAGAGACAAGAATGCAGAACGAGTTATCGAGTTATCGGCGAGGGGGCGGGGCGGGGTGGGGTGGGGAGCCGGGGCCGGTCCCAGCCTGCTTCCTAGCAGCAACCTTTAAGCGTGGCACTCAAGGCCCCCTACCCCCCAGATGCACCTGCCGTCCCACCCTCCAGTTCTCCCAAGGCACTGTGATCCCTGAAGATGGACAGCCCTCAAGCCTCCAGGTTCATGGACAACTCGCCACCCGGAGTTCAGGCCCTGCCTCCTTCGAGGCATCTTCCTTTGTCCATTCTCTGCCCTGCCTGTGCCGGCCCCGCCCCTTACCGACAACAGGAAGTGTAGCTCCTCAGCTGTGGGGGTCTGCGTGATGAAGCTTTGCAGCATCTGGTCCAGGGCCTCCGAGGTCTCGTTGTAGAGGGTCTGTGCAGGGAGGTGGTGTGGGTCAGGGCCGCCGCCAGGCCTTGGCCGCGACCGCGGGTCAAGGCCTGCTGCAGGGCCCGAGTGCATTGGCCTCTCAATGGCGCCGCTTCCTGCACACTCCCGCGGCCAGGCTGCACACCACGTGCGTTCACACCACTTCCAGGAAGGGCCCCGGCAACCCCCGCTTTGGCAGCTGGGGAGATTGGGCAAGGGGCAGTCTGGGTCACACCTGCCCAAGGTCACAGATTTCTCCGTGGCCAAGGTAAGTTCATTTGCAGCACAGCTGGCTTCTCGGGCCAGCAGCCTGTGCTAGCCCTGGCGCCCAGAAAGACCTTCGGGTGCTCGGTTTACTGCTTTGAGGTCCCATCTTGAAGTTCCTCATAAGCCTTAAACGGGGGCCCACACTTTCATTTTGCATTAGTCGGGGCAAATTATGCAGCGTGTCCTGACTCCAGGGTCTCACGGAGACCCCCGGGCATGCTCAGGGAGAGAGCTGGCAAGAGAAAGCACCCAGCCCCCCTCCCTGTCGGAGCGCATCAGAGCGGAGCCCTGGGCGCTGGCGGTCCACTCCCCGGTGCCCTGGGGAGCTCGCCTCAGCTCTCTGAGCCACCTTGGTCACCGGAGAACTGGCTGTGACGTCAGCCCCACCTGCTGGGGCGCCGATGCGCACCGAACACGGGAAGAAACAGGAGTCCCCAGCCTGCTGTCGGCCTCCCCCCGCCCCCCACCCCACTCAGCTCCCCAGGTGAGCCAGCCATTACGTTGTCATCCGGTAGTGGGGGCACTTGGGACTCCTGCGGGGTTGGGGTGGGGCAGGCCTGGCGGGCTGTGCTGTGGTGGTGTCCTGGGCCCAGGGCACCCCTTGCACTCTCTCCACCCAAAGTGCTCAGCTGTCCTAATCCAGTCTGGACCCAGCCAGGGGGCAGCGGTGGGCTGCGACCCCAACCCTCTCACCAGACACCTCCATTTTTCTGGGCTGGTTTCCTCACTCTGGACATGTGCCGCTGGCGAGGTGAGCTAACGTGCACACAGGCCTGGCACAAAGCAGGTGCTCAGTTAACACCAGCTCCCTGCCCTTTACCATAAACACTCGAGCAGCAGGTGCTGGTGGGGCCCCAGGGAGATGGGTTCATGTCCTCTGCAGAACCCAGGAGGGGTGGGCGTCCAGCCCAGTGAAGGATGGGCCTGCTGGGGCCTGGTTGGGGTATGACCAGTTAAGTAGTGAGATGGCCCAGGGCTGCTCTCTGGGCGGGCAGGGAGAGAGGCCACTTAGCCTCCTATTTGCAGAGCACCAGACTTGGGACACCAGTGTCTCCTTTTATCTGGAGCGTTAAGTACCACCAGCTCCACACCTACTACCCCATGTCACAGGTGGGCAAATGGAGGCTCAGAGCAGCTAAGAAGCATGCCCAGGGCTCCTCAGCTCTATCCTGTGGGGGGGTGTCAAAGACCTTGCCATTTAGCCTGTGCCCACTCTTAAGGCACGAGCAGCAGGCCGAGCTGGGTTCCTGCCCAAGGGGCCCCTCTCATGGAAGGGGCACACGTGCCAGCTTTGCACCTGTATGTTGGGTGGCTCCAGGAAGAGGCAGGTGTGTTTCTCCAGGACGTCCAGAAGTGGCAGGGCCAACACGCTGCGGAGGCAGACGGACAGAAGCCGTGATTTCCTCTCCAAGTCCAGAGGTGGCCTCAGCTTACTGTTTGGAGGTAGAGGGCAGTGAGGGAGGGGTGTGGGGGCCGGTGATTTCAAAGAGGACCCCATCCAGAATAGACAAGATTAGACAAGCCCTGAGCAGCAGCCCTCACCCAGTTCTGTCCTTGACCAGAGACTTAAGCGTACATGTCTGCCTGGCTGCCCTGCAGGGCCTCCTGGGCAGGTGGATTCCAGGAGGGTCTGCAGAGGACTGGCAGACGCTTCACAAGCCCTGCACACCAGCTCCCATTTACTGGACAGACTGGTCTCACCCCAGCCCTGCTTACACCACTGGGACCTTCAGGGGCTCTGTTTGGGCAAATAATGCTAAACCTTCATTCTTTGAGGTGTGAATTAATCACGAAAGTTACTGTTTATTGAGAGCCTCTTACAGGTCTGCACTGGGGTCTGACCCTCAGTGGGGCTGGGGCGCCTACCAGAGGCTGGAGATGATGTGAATGGTCTGCTGGCGAGTTGATGTGCACAGTGCGTTCTGGGGTTCCTTCTCCATCAGACCCTGCAGAGTCCCAGGTGAAGGCTGAGTCCTGGGCTTATCACACTTCTGACACCAAGTCTCGTCCCTGCCTGAGGAGCCCAAGCCTGATACCCCCATGGCTCACAGTATCATCCTCCAGCTTTCCATCCACCCGTGGGGGCCTCTGTGGCCCAGCTTCCCCTAGAGAACTAGAGACAGCCTTTAGAGTGAGACGGGTCACGTCTGGACCCTGGCTTCCCACATCCTGGCTGCACAACCTTGAGCAAGTGTCCACACTGCTCCAAGCTTTGCTTACTCACTAATAACAGAGTGTTGTTGGACCCCTGTTACGTGTGAAGTAAGGTGTGCAAAGCACAGTGTCTGAGTCATAGCAGGAGCTCAGTGAACTGTCATTTAATGATCACATTTGTAATTGTCCAGCACTTGTGTGTTTCCTCCACTATCCTGCGGTTCTGTGAGCCCCAAATCTCTGGTGAGCAGTGGTCTGAGCTGGGATGGTGCTAGCAGAATGTGTGGTGCTGGCCTTTCTGGGCCTCAGCCACAGCAGCTGTGAGGCAGACATAACTGGCCGGCTCAGAGTCAGAAGTGGGAGGCAGGGGTGTGCTCCCACGTGTGGAGCCTGGGAGGCTAGAGATCCAACCTCTCTGCCCCTTTCCAACACCTGCCTCTTGTGCTGAGTCTCCTCCCTCCCATGAGTCCCCTTGCTCTGCCCCAGGACCTTGACTCACCACCAGACACTCGAGAAGCTCCGAGATCTGGGAGAACTTGTAGCCGTGGGCCTCCTCACTGCGGCTGATGGCCCCCACCAGCGTGAGGACGGCGGCGAGGAAGCTCTGCTTCAGGGTCTCGTCCTGGCATGGGGTCATGGGGTCATGGGGTCATGGGTTCATGGGGTCAGGCCGTGGAGCGGGGGATGGAGGGGGCGTGGGAAGGGCATTGCTGAAGGGGTATGGCTGAGGCCTGCGGCTGGGCCACATACGTAGGGCTTTGTGGCGGGGGCGGGGGGGCTGTGTGGTTTTGTTTAAGAATGTGAATATGTTGACAACATTTCAAGGTCAAGAGTAAGAAGCTGATGTCTGGCCTCATTTGATGTGTGGCAGCCCAGAACCCCAAAATCTGGGGTGTGCGATGGCCTCACTGGGCTGCCCGGCCCTCATAGCCCCCTAGGGTGGACACCCCGGGTACAGACTATGGAGTCAGCAGGGCCCTTATGCTGGGGAGGGGCCAGGGAGTCACCGGGCCTTCCAAGCCCGGAGAGTGTGGGGGTGGGGGCCCCCATGGAAATCCTTGAAGCTCTGGGTGGGATGATGGGCTGAGTAGGAGGGACAGTGAGGAGGCCAGGCCTGGCTCTTCCGGACCCCAGAGTGGGGTAAGAGTGGGGAGGAGGGCCCCAAGGCCCGGGAAGTCCTCG
>NC_043714.1:76277713-76283415 GCF_006229205.1 Suricata suricatta
GCAGGCCTGGGCCAGAGGAGGGAACGAGGGTCAGGAAATAGATGTGTGACAAAGGGGAGGGCACAAGCTATGATAGGTTCAGTGTGTGACCAGGGTCAGGGCCCAGAGTTGTGACCAGGGTTGGGGTTTAGTGCATGACCAGGGACAGGACTCAGTGTATGGAAGGGATCAGGCTTCTTTGTGTGGGCTGATCAGGGCTCAGGGTATGAGCAGGGATCAGGCTAAGTCTGAGGTCAAGGTCAGGCAGCTGTGGGCAAGGCTGGGGGCCGGGTCCTCACCTCCCTCTGCTTGGGCCACTCGTGGGACGTGCCCAGGAGAGTTCTCAGGTGTGCCCTGATGGTGGTGGCATTGTCCTCGGCTTGAAGGATCAGCCCGTAGTACATGAACAGAAAGGCCTGGGGGGAGGTTCAGCCTCTTGTCCTGGGCCTGAACCACCTCTGTCTGCCCCGATGGCCTGCCGCCTCCCCTGACCAGGCTGCCCCACCACCCTGGGCGCCTGTAGCTGCCCTCATGCCCCTGCTCTAGGACCCTCATGCCCCTGCCTAGTGGTGGGGTTTCGAGGGTGCAGCTTCAAGTCCTGCTGCTCAGGCCCCTGGCCCTTTGTTTCTTTCGGGTCTCAGTGTCCTTCTAGGGCCCCGGGCCTTGCTCTAGGTCCATCTTATGGACAGAGCCCCTGGGACTGTCTGCGGGGGACAGGGTGTGGCCCACCTTCTCGGGGGGCTGCTCCTGATGGGTCTGGTCGGGCTTGGTGAGTGCCAACAGCAGCTCCTTGGACCACACATCCTTATTCAGGAACTGGACGGACTTGACGGCCATCTGTGAGCAGAAAGGGGTGGTGGGGCTGGAGCCGTCCCTCCCGCCACCCTGCAGGCTGGGGCTGAGGCCTCCCCCAGGCCTCAGAGCCTGGAGTCCCTCATTCTCTTGCCTTTCTTGGAGTCTCCAGGGCCCGCCCTCTGATTTCCTTGAGTCTGCCTTCCCTGGAGGCGTTCGAGGAGGGGTGAGACCAGGAGCCTGCCTGGCACTGGGCAGGGGCTCAGACATCACAGATGCTCCGTGAGCCTCAGGTGAAGGCGGCCCGGCCAGAGTGTGGGTGCCAGGCTGTGTCCCGCACTGGAACTGTGCCTGGCATGTGGTTGAGGCTCCAGCAATAACATTTGTAATGAACGGATACGAGGTCAGAGAAACGAAGCAAAGTGTCTCCTCTAAACATAAAGTCCTAGAAGTTTTGCCCCAAGATGTGACAACTACAATATTTCTTTATTTCGGTGTTCCCAGATTCCACAGTCCAAGTCCAAGATTTTGATGCCAGTGTCCTTTGGGGTGGGGAGTACCTTTTCTAAATATGATCCCAGGCCCCCAAATCCTTATAGAAGAAACAATCGATGGATGTGAGGGTAAACATTTTCAGAGGTTTGTTTGGCAAAACCACCATTGATTAGGTTGAAAGATGCAGTATTTGTATTTTTGCTGAGGATTAATATTGATGATAACGACCACTTCATAAACTAATAAGCAAATGGCGACGGGCCACTTAGAGATAGTGACGGAGAGGCTGTCGACTCAACCTTGCTAATATCTGAGGAGTGGAAATTAAGATGCTGTATCATTTTGGCTAAGATTGGCAAAAAATAAAATTGTTGGATGTCAGCAGGGAAGTGTCCTTTGAGGGGGAAGGTGGTGGGTCTTTTTTGGTGAAGCTTTCGGCAGGCATCGATTAAAATTTAAAACGTGTGTACGTTTCCCCAAGGGATTCCATTTCCAGGAATTGATCCTAGAGGGGCGCTGAGGGCAGCCTTGGTTGGAGCACAAGGGTATCCGTTCTGCCGCCTTGCTGGATGCAAGCCCGCTGTGAGCGCCCCCTGCAGGTGGGGCCTTCAGTGCCCTCTCATGGCGATGCTGGGGGGGGGGGCGGGGCGTGGGGGAGGGCGCCCTGAAATGGAAATTTCTCCAAGCTTACTGCTTATGGCTGAGGCTGGAGGAGCTCCCCTGCCCAGGCTTGCCCCGCATCTGGCCTGTTTGCAGGACGCTGGGGTGCGGCAGGGCCTGCTGGCTCCACACCCACCCTGCCGAACGCCGTGGGACCCGGGCCCCCAGAAGCCCTGGGTTCCCAACCATTGTCCTGTTCCATTCTGCGCTGCGTGTCCCAGGGCTGCAGCTCCTCGTCCCAGATTCACAGTCGAAACTCCAGAAAAATTAAACATTTTTTCATGGGCAGCAAACTCATTTGGCAGTAAAAGCTGACCCAAACTGATGTGAAACTGTTTATGGCAGTTAGTGTGAATTCTGTATGATTCTGTAGCAGGGATGTTAGTATATTTGATTCCACATCTGCCCCAGACCCTGCTAAGGTGTTCATAGAATATACAGGGTGGGCACCACATTACTTTAAAAAAAAATCTGAAATATCTGAGTTTGGGGAACAAATCTGTTTCCAAAGTTAAAAATTTGCAAAGTTTTAAAGATTAAAAAAATTTTTAACGTCCGCTTATATCCATTTATATTTGAGAGAGAAAGAGAGTGCGCAAGTGTGGGTGGGGGAGGGGCAGAGAGAGAGGGAGACGCAGAATCTGAAGCAGCTCCAGGCTCCGAGCTGTCAGCACAGAGCCCGACGCGGGACTTGAACTCACTAGCTGTGAGATCATGGCCTGAGCTGAAGTTGGACGCTTAACTGACTGAGCCACCCAGACGCCCCTAGTTTTAAAGATTTTTAAAAAATGCTTATTTATTTTTGAGACAGAGAGACCGGGGAGGGGCAGAGAGAGAAAGAGAGGGGACAGAAGATGCCAAGTGGGCTCTGCACTGACAGCAGAGAGCCTGATGTGAGGCTTGAGATCGTGACCTGAGTCAAAGTTGGACGCTCGACTGACTGAGCCACCCAGGTGCCCCAAGTTTTAAAGATTTTCTTATTGAAGTTTAATCAACACACCACATTATGTGAGTTTCAGGTGTCCAGCACGGAGATGCAATGCTTCCCTCCGCCGTGCAGTGCTCGGCACAGGAGTGTGGTCGCCGCGTCAGTGCATGGCGTTGTTACAGTGTTACTGACTATATTCCCTCTGTTGTGCTTTTCATCCCCATGTCGTACTCATTTATAACTGGAGGTTTGCACCTCTTCATCCCCTTCAACTATTTCACCCGCCCCCACCACATAGGAGTGAGAGCGTATGGTATTTGTCTTTCTCCCTCTGACTTATTTCACTCAGCACAGTACTCTGTGGGTCCAGCCATGTTGTTGTAAATGGCAAGGTCTCATTCTTTTTCATGGCTGAGTACTATTCCGCTGCATATAGAGACCGCTTCTTTACCCATTCGCCTGTGGACCGACACTCGGACTGCCCGTTGTAAATGCTGAATGCTGCAGTGAACATAGGGCTGCAAGTGTATTTTCAAGTTAGTGTTTTATTTTTTCTTTCGATAAATACCCAGGAGTGGGATTACTGGATCGTATGGTAGTTCTAGTTTTGTTTTTCTGAGGACGCTCCATGCTGCTTTCCACAGCGGCTGCACCGGTCTGCCGTCCCACCGGCAGTGCCAGAGGACCCCCTCTCCTCCGCGTCCTCGGGGACATCGGTTGTTTCTTGTCTTTTTGATTCTAGCCATTCTCCTTGTGGTTTTGTGCGGCGTATCTCCTTGTGGTTTTGGTTCGTGTTTCCCTGATGATGAGTGATGTTGAGCATCTTGCCATGTGTTCTCTTGGCCATCGACACGTCTGGGTTCAAGTATTTCTACTGAGGTGTGTTTGAGTCACAGTGAAGGGCATGGACCTTTCCCGGGGGCGCAGTGGAGTCTGACGGCCGTGCGGCCTCGTGCGACTCCCAGCCCACCGAGCGGCCGGAGACACCCCGACACCCCGGACAGCGCGCTCGCGGTCCTTCCTGGGACATCCCCAATCGCTGCAAAACTGCTTTGATCCAACCACCGAGGGTGGTTGTTGCCTCCTCGGGAGTCCCGCCGGATGGGAGTCCCGTGGCGGGTCCTCGGGCTGCGGTGTGTCTGGGGTTCTCAGCACGCGCCTGCCACACGCGCCGGAGGTTCACGCCTCTCCGCCGTGTTTCTGTCCCTCCGTGTCTCCTCTGTGGTGTCTTTCACTTACTCTTCATTCTCTGGCTTCTTTAGGTGGACGCTTACCTCCGGACTTCACGGCCTCGCTGGGGTGCTGCTCTGCCCGGAGCAGGTGGTCTCCAGTCTGCGGCTTTTTGGGGTGAAGCGTCTCAAGGGTTGTGGGCGGGTCCACACGGGCCCTGAGCCCTGCCTTCTGCGGTAAGCTCTGGGCTCACTGACGTCCTGGCTGCACTTTCCTTTCGTCTGCAAGCTCAGTCCAGTCCCCCGACCTCAACTTTGGGGTCTGCTGTTTCAGTCCTTTCTCTCGTGCTTTGTTCCAGGTTGGAAATTGCCGCTGGACTTGGGGACGGCTGCTGTGTTAAGATGCACGTGCTTGTGTGTCTTGTTGTTGTTTTAGATTTTTTTAAAACATTTATTTATTTTGAGAGAGAGAGATGGACAGACAGAGCACGAGCAGGGGAAGGGCAGAGAGAGAGGGAGACACAGAGTCTGATGCGGGGCTTGAACTCACACACCGTGAGATCATGACCTGAGCTGAAGTTGTATGCTTCACCGACATACACACACACCCAGGTACCCTGTTGTGTGTTTTGTTTTGTGGATAAAGGCTTTTGCTTACGGGGACCTCAGGACCCAAAAAGCTACCAAAAATTGCCACAGTGTTAGGACAGGTCAGTCACAGAACGGGTTAGGCTGACTGTAGGTCACCTGCCAACCTCAAGAAAATTTCCATATGATGAGGTGCGCTGTGAAACGTGCACAGTCCCCAGCCTAGCAGCACATGCCTCTTAGGAATTAGCTTGGCTCTGAGAAACCCCAAAGGCTTAGCTTAAAAAAAAAAAAAAAAGAAAGATAAATAAAGAAATAGTTCCTTCAGCCCAGAAGGGTCAAGTGCGCCACCTTCTGCCAGCCCTGCTTCTTGTGTCTAAGAACTACGGTCCCGGAGCTGTAAATATCCCCAAGAAGGGCAAAATCTTAGTAAAACCAACCTAGAATTCCAATGGCCGATACGGAGGATGTTCAAATTAGACAGGATCATTTATTTCAGAAGCGGACTTGGAAACAAGGTTGCCCGAGGTTAAACGAGCAGAACAGAATACTTGGTTTAATTATGATGTAGAAGCTTCCGAAAGGCTCCAGATTCCAGGAAAGCTTCATTCAAAGGTTCACGACAGAGAGCTGATGGAGACCGAAAGAGAGGTATGTGCCTAAAAACAGAGACAGGGGGCCTGGCGTGGCCCCTCTGGTGGCTCCTTCCGCCTTGACCTCAGTCCTCACGCTTTGCCGGTCCTGGAGTCCTTCTCTGCATCTTCTACTCTTTGGTCAGATGCCAAACTAAGGGCAATAGTTACAGAAATTCCTAAGCCCAGGAAGGGTCCCCAAGAGTTTTCGGAAGAATCTGGAGTCATTACCAGGGGCTGCGACCCAGGCCACCCGATCCGAGGCAGCCGATGCCCCTGCTGGGGGGCTTGGGGGGGCCCGAAGTGAAAGCAGCGGCAGGACCGTGTCGCCCAAGGGTGCTGTTTCAGAGCTTAGTCTTCAACACGGTCCCCTCATGGGCCACAGAAGAGGCAACCACCGTCCCAAGCCGTTGCTAGAGCCCCCGGTCCTACTCACTGGTCTGTTACTCAAACACACCC
>NC_043714.1:76283515-76289538 GCF_006229205.1 Suricata suricatta
CCAACCCAAACCTTTTATGTTCTTTACAGTCTGTCCTTGACATAGAAGAGGAGGAATTTCAACAAAAGTCCCTTAATTTAACTGAAGGTGCCTGGAAGTCTGTGGGCCACCTCTCATGCCGACCCTGGAGAATGAAAGGACAGAGCCTGTCAAGATTCAAACAGACATCACTACGCTTCTTCCCAAATTGCCTCAATCCCCATGAAACGCAAGGCCGTGCAAGGCCTCGCGCCGACGGCAAGAAGGACCTGGTCACCTGGGGGCCAGTGGTCCCCGTCCCGGCCCTGGGACAAGGAATCTTGCCCACCCACCCAGAAACATAGTGGACAGAGCGGCGACTTTTCCAGGACTGGGCCCACGAACAAGACAGTGCCCCTTCCCCAGCTGTTCTGAACCATCACAAGGGTTCACCATTCAAAGTGGTGGACTGTGTTCAACTTTCCCAGCGTCGCTGTGCCCCTGGCAGGCGGTATCAGTCAACAATATGCCTGGACGGTCATGCCTCGGGGGTTCCGTGAGGCCTCCCTCTCATTTCTGCCCATGGAGAGTGACCCAGGCCCCGGACCCCGGGGGACGGAGGGCCCGCCTTGCTGTGCTCGGCTCCCAACCAGAGGGTCACCAAGGATTCCATCCGTTTGCTCGAGGGACACAGAGCCCCTAAGGAGAAATCGCAACGGTCTCTAGACAAGGTTCACGACCTAGGTCATAATCCAAGCGCTGAGGGAACCCTGCTCTCCCCAGAAAGGATTGAGCCAATTGGAGCATCTCACAGGCTCATGACTAAGCCACCGCTTTGTGGGGGCTGAGCCCCGCTGCCTGCCGTGTGCCTCGGCTCCTAATTTTCCCCCATTGGCCTCCTGCCTCCATGAACTTGACTAAAATTCCAGTCCCTGAGCCCATTCCTTGGGGCGGCAAACAGGAGCGGGCTTTTCTGGGACTTAAACAAGCCCCCCCAGAAACGGCCCACCCCAGGCCCACAGAACTATTCGCACCTTTCCCCGGGTTTGTTCTAGAAAGAGACGACCCAGCCCTGCTGTTCTCTTGCCTTCTGAAATTGCCGTCCCGAGCACCGAGTCTCCCTCTAAAATCTGAGCGCCGGCAACGCCTTTGTGTCGACGCGGTGGCGGCAGACCCTATGAAGGTCACGGCCCCAGTGCGTGGAGTCCATTCTGCTCCTGCGAAAAATGACCCCTCGCCGCCAGAGTTTTCTCGTCCTGAAACATGGCAACAGTCCGCTCCTGACCCGAGAAATCACGACAGCAAATAAATGGTGGTTTGCAAATTCAGTGGACGGTCAGGGCCCAGGAGCCCAGGAGGGTCACCTGGCTCTTCCTGGCTGCCTGGCAAACCCCATTTTTGGGATTTTTACATTCCCTCCCCCATCGTGGCCCACTGAGGATGACCCACATTGTGAGTAGACATTGGTGTTGCGGGGAGGAACCTCTACAAAAGTGCAGAAAGGGTCCAGCATCCACATGTGACCTGCCAGGTCCATAATCCCAGGGGGCCTCCTGACTCCTCCCTCTGGACCGAAGCTGGACTCCATCCACCGTCACTGAGCATGGGTTGTCGATATGTCCTTGTCATTGGCTGTGCGTTTCTGGTCAGGTTGAAACCTTTCCCTGCCACAAGGCGGACGCCCTCCCAGTGGCAAAGAAACTGCTGGGAACTGTTTCCCACTTGGGGGGTGTACCTTCCACAGTCTCCAGGGACCCACTTCACTGGGTCACTTGATGACAACCCGGCCAGCTTCTTGGAACTACCCTGCTTGTGACAATCACAGCCATGACCCTGGGGTGCTGTTCTCTCAAAGGCTTGAGACGTGTGTTCACGGCCACTGTTCCCTGAGCCCACGACCTCCCCAGGACTGGAACACCAGTCCAAAGGCGGTGACCAGCTTCAAGATTGCAAACCCGAAATCATGACCCGGGACTGTCACAGAGGTTTAGCTAGAATGCTATGACCTGTGAGTGTCACACAGGACGGACAGAAGCGGCGAGGTCTGGTGGGTGTGGCGTGGCTGCTGAGGTTCTGACCACATCTCTCACTGAGCTGTGAGTCTGATCAAGAGGGGCCACTATTACAAAAGAGACAAGGGGCCGCGAGTGGAGTCCCTGGTGCTAAGCCCACGCCACCAGACCAAGCTGACCTGGCTGCAGTTTCTGCCCCCCAGACCCAGTCTTAACTGGCCAGTCTGGATCTCCTGGTCAGCGGTGGCAAGGTAAGCCGCCGGAGAGACCCCTCCCGGCCCCCCAGGAAGGGTGACGTGACCTCCTCTTTCCTTCTGTTTGCCAGATGGGATGCTGATGCATTCACAAGTCACCGAATAAAGCCCGCTGAATCGCTACAGTTACTAAAAAAAATTTTTTTAAAACCACGGTAAGTCTTGAAATCAGGTCGTGTGATTCTGCAACTTTCTCCCTTTTTCAAGGTTGTTTTGGCTACGCTAGGTCCTTTGAATTTTCCATATAAAATTTTAATTTACAGATTACATTCAATTCTACAGGCCAGTCTGTAGTTTGATTGACATTGCATTGAATCCATCAATCGATTTTCGGAGAATGGACATCTTAATAACCTTGAATCTTCTTATCTGTGAACGTCCTACTCGGGTGTAGGTTTTCTTTAATTTCTTTCCACAGCATTTTGGGAAGATCTAGCATGCATTTTGCTAAGTTTTTCTTTGAATCTTTTATGTTTTTAACGTTGCCATGTCATTTCTTTAAGCTTTATTTTCTACTTTTCCCTACGGCAGGCTCGACCTCAGGAACAGTGAGATCATGACATGAGCTAAAATCGAGAGTTGGATGCCACCCAGGCGCCCCAATAGCTTTTTAGAGAACAGATTGTATACCTTTCTTTTCTAATATAGGCACTAACAACATCCACCTCCTTCTGAGGTTGCTTTCTGTTGAGTCCCACAAATTTTCATGCGTTGTGTTTTGATGATCATTCTGTTCAAAATATTTCCTACTTTCTCTGTGACTTCTTCTCTGACCCATGGGTTATTTAGAAATTACTGTCTCATTTCCAAATATTTGGCATTTTTCTAGATACATATTTGCCATTGATCTCTGATTTACATTCTGGTCAGAGAACGTACTCTGATTTCAGTCTTTTTAATTTTATTGAACTTGATATACGGCCCAGTGAGCGATGTATCTTGGTGAATGTTCTCTTTACGTTTGAAAGAAATGTCAATTAGATCAATTTGGTTAATTATGTTGTTCAAGCCTTCTCTATCCTGAGTGATTTTCTGTCTTATTTCTCTATTAATTACTAGTATTGCTGCTCCGCTGCTGGTGTTATTTCTGCCCGAGGCCGTTCGTGCCGGCTGCTCTGCGGCCACCGTCGTCACTAAGTGAAGACATTAACTACCCTGAACCAGGCTGCCCGCGGATTGGGCACCGTGGCGGCGCTCAGCGTGGATTATACCCTGTAGTCCCCACAGCAGACGTCTGAGCCGGTTACTTGTATCCCCAGTGGACAGACGAGGGAACCGAGGAACAGAGAGGCAAAGTAGGCCCCCCAGGTCACACAGCTGTGGTTGGTTGAATCTGGACTTGAACCCAGGGGCCCATGTCCGTTCTCCCAGCCCCAGGAGCCCCTCACGGTGGGGGGTGGTGGTCAGAGGGGCCCGCATCACACCCCTCCCTGGCTGCGGCGCCTCTGTCCACTCCAGCCTGCTTCCTCCCGCCCTTGTCTGAGATCTGGTCTCTGGGCCCCCTCCGGGCCCCGCGAATCCAGCACCCGGAATGGGGAGGGAGGGCCCTGTCTGGCTGGATACCCAGTCTGCGCCAGGCATCGAGAGAAGGAGGCCCAACTCCCCGCCCCCAGGGACCAGCCCCGTGAAGCACTTCCCCTCTGAGCCGGCTTGCTCCTCCCCTTCTCCCCCACCTCCCAGGGCCAGCAGGTGCCCGCTCCCCCATCCCCCCCACCATCCCCCGGAAGGCCCCAGCGGTGGGCTCCCCCTACCTTGGCCAGCTGCTCTTCCCAGCATGCCTTCTCTCCCTGGTGGATGACTGACTCTGCGGGAGAGAGGGGCCACGTCTCTGGAGGCCACGTCTGAGGTCCACACTGGGGCTGGATCTCGGGCTCCTCCTCCCCCACCACTTGGACACTGGACTGAGGCAGTGTGACACCGCCCTGCCTCTGCTTGGCCTGGCTTTGTGGGGGGCGGTGCGCGGGGAGGGACTTGTGGCTACGCGCCCTGGCTGTGTGACCTCAGGTCGGCCGTGTTGTCTCTGGGGGCCCCCCGGCTCACCGATGGTGAATGGAGGGGTTCCTCCGGGCATGGCCATTTGGAATGTGCTAGAATCCCCCCGAGGGTGGGAAAGTAAAGCCTGGAGAGGGGGTGCATTTTGAGGATGGAAAGCTTTTACGGAATTTTGGAAACAGCATTGGAGGGACAGCTGCTTTGGGGGTGGCCTGGGGGGGTCTCAGAGCGGCCGCGTGCTCTGCTCACACTTGTGAGTGGACACCTGTGCCTGAATGAGAGCTGGTGTCTGCCTCCCTCCAGGGGCTGTGAGCCCACACGGGGCAGGGGTCAGGTCCGTGTTGGTTGTTTCACATTGTGCTAAACTCTGTTCCTGGCAAGAGCACTCCCTCTAGGTTGTCCCCCAGGGTCCCCAGAGACCCCACCGACCAGGGCAGCCCTTTCCACGACTCAGAGCCTGAGACCTGGACATCCAGGCCTGTGACACACGCCACCTCTGTGAGCTTGCTGCCTCATCCACTAGTGAGCAGGGCGCCCACCTGCCTTGGTGACGGAGGACCAGGACGCTGTGGCCATGCTGGCCGTGCCCCGTCCTGGGCCACCTCCCGGGGCCTCCTCGCCCCGTCCTGCTTCTGTCCAGGCCATTGTAGAAATGCTAAGGGCAGGAGCACCGATCGGCCAGTGGGGACCAGGCAGTGCAGCCGGCCAGCTGCGGTCTCCTTTCTGGGGGCCCTGATGCGGCCGGGGCTGGCATGGGGAGTGGGCTGCAGGGCGCAGGGGCCATGGCCCGTTCCTCTGACACAGACACGCTTCCCTGGCCCCGTGTGCGTCCTGCAGGCCAACAGTCTTGCAGAGCCCCCTTCTGGATCTTTCTCCACGATGTGCCCCACTGCCACCCCTGGGGGCCTGGGGTCAGAGGTGGCCAAGGCATGGCGGGGGGGGGTGCCTAGGGCCCCCAGGGCAGGACATACCGTTGGAGGTCATGATGCCCATCACGTAGAGCAGGCTGCGGTGTGGGAAGACGCCCGTCAGGACCTCGGCCTCCAGGTGCTGGGCCACCCACCCACCACGAGTGCCGGCACACGGCCAGCAGCACGTCGGCCGCCGCGTCCTGGTATGCCTCTTCCAGCTCCTGGGGGGCAGGGGGCCAAGGGGGCGAGTGGGCCCTTGGACAGGCTTTGGCCTTTCACACACGTGGTCTGGTTTGGTTGGTAGGGCTGCTGGGGTCACCCCAGATTCTGGGGCCGACGGAGTCCAGTATACGCACTAGCCTCTGTCCCAGGTCTAGGACCCTCTGCACCCCTGGTCCTGGGATAGTTCCAGAAGCCCACCGTGCCTCCTGCCACTGAGCCTGGAGCATCGTTCCCACCCACCTTGTCCATCCAGGTGGAGGCCCGTTTTAGAGCTCGCCCCGAGGCCCACACGCGGGAGATGGTCCTGCGGGTCCCAGTCTGCTGTCACCTCTGGACAATGTCATAGCCTTTGATTCTCCATCAGGGTGAATTCAGAGCCACCGTCTCTGCCTCTCGGGCCTGAGGGCTCGGGGCAGAGGCCCAGCTGGGGGCCTGCTGGCCGACCGCAGTCGAGGGGAGTGGTGGCCGGGCACAGGGGCCGCTCTGTGTCGCTAACCCCGGGCTTTCTCAACAAAGTTTCAGTATTTCTTTTGATGCTGCTCTAACTGTGGATTCCTCTTGTCTCCGAACTTTAGTGGGACCATCGGGGGATGTCTGTGGCTGCTGGCCGAGGGAGGCGCTGGGTCCACCCTGCACTCGGGGGCATCTGACAGTGAGGAGGTCCAGGTCCCTTC
>NC_043714.1:76289638-76291913 GCF_006229205.1 Suricata suricatta
GGGCAGCAGCGGGCAGGCCCAGGGCCGCCCGGCCAGACCTGCCCACGGTGGGAGGGGACCCCGCAGGGCACGTCTGCCGGATGTCTGCAACCAGGGGGCCGGGGAGGGGGCGGTGGCTCAAGGAGGGGTCAAGTGCCCAGACGCTGTACCCACTCCACACCCAGAGGGGCGTGTCCCCGGAGGCTGGGGCTCCAGGCAGGCGCCGGTCTGTGGCAGGAGGCCAGCCCTCCAGGGGCCTGCCCTGGGCCTCACAGCTCCGGGCTGGGCACGGTGTTACGGTTTCTCTGGGGAATCTGGGCAGCCCAGGATGAAAGCCGTAGAGGTGCCGGCATGGGTGCTGGGCAGCCGTGGGCTCACTGTGGACCCCGAATCCTGTCGCCCACCCGTGTGCTCAGAGCTCTCTATCGATGCTGGCCACGGGCAGCCAGCCACGCTGGAGATAAGAACCAGCACACGCCCGACAAAAACCAGCAAACAGCTACTGGGAGGAAATACAGGCCAAACAGAGGGGTGAAAACCTCAAGCAAAGCTGTCTCTTTAATATCCTGAGAGATCAAAGCTGGTTTTGTATCCACGATAAAACAGCGTGATCCGAATATGAAAATTCTGGCACAATATCAAGATCGTGGGGCTGTGGAGGCACAGGGCAGGGCTGGGAACCCCACGGACGGGCTGGAGGACAACACATCCTCAGAGAGCCGAACAGAGGACAGAGAGCGGGTAGAAGAGAGGCCAGATGAGGGTACCAGGGCGCACTGAGCGCCCCTGAAGCCTGGGGCAGAGAAATGCAGCGGACGATGCCGTCAGTGAAATGGGTGAGAACTTTCCCAGAAGCGAAGGTCCCAGACGGCCAGACGGTGGGAGGCAGGGCCAGAGCAGACAGACCCAGAGGCGGGTGCACCTTGGGGAACCGCAGGGCCCTCCCGCAGAGGGGCCACATGCGGGCAAAGGTCTGATGCCCACAGTGACTTTGGAGTCTCAGCAGCTGCCGCAGGGGCAGGAGGGAGACATGGCTACTGCCAACATGTCCGTGATCTTGTCCAACAGTAAGGAACTGAGTGGGGTCCTTAGAGACATGGATTCAGCAGGACATGGAGATGTGCTCGGAGCGGGTGGGGGGGTGGGGGGGGAGAGCTTATGAGGCCCAAACCCGCAGGCTTCTAGAAGCAGTTTTGAAAGAATTATGATCGGTGTAGGAAAAATAACGTTCTACACAGGATAGGTTGCTGTGCTGGTCCCCAGGTCGGGGTTGAGCAAAGCAAGCCTCAGTCTGGGAAAAATGCAGCACGATGTGGCCATTGTGGTCGGCACGGCCTGGAGGTCATGCTCATCCAGGTGTGGACGTGCAGCAGACCAAGCTCCCTCGTGGCCTCTGGCTCCACCCTGACCTTCCTGACTTCACTTCCGGTGTCTCTGTTCACCGTCTCCAACGCAGAGGCCAGGGTGAAACAGGAGAGATTTCCAGGAACGCGTGGTCTCAACCGACTTCCCAAACACACTTTCTCGAGAAGCTGTTGGAGGATGTGTGTCTCCAAGAGGTCAAGCGGGGAAGGAGGAAGGGCTTGGGGTCCCAGAGACACGGTCCCCGATGGGGATGAGCTATGGGGGTCCCAGACTGGGCTTCGGACACCCGGAGGTGCTCGGCTGGCTGGGGCCTGGCTGGGACGTGCGTGGGCTTTTCCGTGGGTCCTGGACGGGATCCTGGCACCTGCAGAGGGGCCCACGCTGGCCCGTGCTGGAGAGCAGGAGGCTGCACCAGGCCGCCACCCAGACACTGGTGGGCTCCGCGTGTCCCACAGCCACACTGCTGCCTCCCCGACTCCACTCTGGTTTGTAAACTATACGCAGGTGACATTATTTCCATGATGGCTTAAATTAAAAAAAAGAAATCATAGGGACCCCTGGGTGGCTCAGTGGGTTAGGCGTCTGACTTTGACTCAGGTCATGATTTCATGGCTCATGAGTTCAAGCCCTGCGCTGGGTCCTGTGCTGACAGCTCAGAGCCTGGAGCCTACTTGGGATTCCACGTCTTCCTCTCTGCCCCCCGCCTGCTTGTGCGTTCTCTCTCTCTCTCTCTCTCTCTCTCTCTCTCTCTCTCAAACATGAATAAACATTAACAAATGTAATAAAGAATTTAGAATTTAAATTTAGAATTAAAATTCTTTTGGGAAGAGAAGAAATACAGCGGCTATGAACTTTGCTCCGTGCTTTTCTCTGCAAACACACGAGGAGGGCAGAATGTGGGAGTCACGGAGATGGCGGTGGACTGTTTCTT
>NC_043714.1:76292013-76307123 GCF_006229205.1 Suricata suricatta
AGCCACCCGTCCCTGCACCCCGCCATCTACTCATCCCTTCCCTCCCTCAGCACCCATGTACTCTTCAACATTCACTGTTGTTCATTCTGTGTGGTCATAGGACTGTGCGGGGGCTCAAAGAGGAGTCAGGGCCCAGCTCAGTTCTGAAGGAGCCCCCGGCCCCTGGGAGCCCTGCTCAGCATCAGTGGACTCGGGTTCTGTGGTTGTGTAAGAGGCCGGGGGCACACAGAGAAGGGAGGGATGATACGCCCCGACAGGATGGGAGGACATTCAGGACCGGCCACTTGCAGGAGGGGGAAACTTAACTTTGCGTAGAATGATGAAGTCATGTCATCCTCTGAACGAGGGGGAAAGCATTACTGTGAGGGGGCCAGGTCCTAAGATACGAAATGATGTGGGAGGAAAATGGAAGGTGGGGTGTGAAAGAGGGAAGTTTTGGGCTTAGGACGGTGCTTCAGGGGCGTGAAGAGGCCAAGGGGGGCATGGAGGGCTCTCTGCTGAAAGCCTCAGTATGTCCACAAGGTCCCTGACGTCCCCAAGGCCCCAGGGGGTGGAGTCCCTCTGGCCCAGGGTCATGATGGGGTCCGTTGGAGCCTGGCCGCCCCATCTCCTGCCCCGCTGGAGTCCCCGGGCAGGGGGTCACCTGCACTGTACGCTTCTTCCATGAACGTCTTGTGCTCCTTGGGCCTCATGGCAGCCTGGCTGCTCTGTGGCCTGAACAGTATGATGGTGGTGGGGTGTGTCTTCTGTCTGTCCCTGTGGTCAGGGTCCTGAAGTACCTTCATGGATCTGGAGGCGTGGAAGGACATTCTGAAATGGAAAAGAGGCCAGGACGCATGTGGGCACCTGTGCGTCCAGTAGACGCTGAGCGCCGTGTTGGTCAGGACCGGGCTTGGCCACGTCCTTGCACGTGTCTCCCTTCTGTTCAACGAATCGGCTGGACCCGGGGAGTCGGGAAGGGGTCTGGAGGCCTCAGGGATGCAGTCAAGCAGGTGGCATTTCCTGTGGGCCCGAGCGGCCTGGCTTCCAGCAAGTGCTGATGGCACAAACCTGGCTGACAGGGCCTGGAGGGCCCGGGGTGCAGCATTTCCAGCTCTGGCTCTTGCATGGACTTGGAGGAGCTGGTCTTTTCAGGACCACACACAAGATGGCCCCAGCTACCCAGATGTCACTGAGGGAGTCTTTGATGGGGGTACAGGGGCTGCAGGACAGGTGGGGGCAGGAGCCGTGAAGACGGGTGTGCTGGGCTACAGCACCGTCTGTGCCCCAGATCCCGCCATCCTCGTGCTTGAGAACAATTATGTTTGTGCAACAGAGGCACGAGGAGAAACGTGTGGCACGGGCAAGGAAGGACATTGGCTCCTTGAGGCTGCTTCCTCCCTAGGTCCTCTTCCTCTCCTCTCCTTTTGCAAACGTGGGGGCAGGACTCCCTCAGACCATGCCCAGGGCCAGAGGGGCCAAAAAGGGAGGCGTCCTTCATTTTGGGGGTGATGACCAAGCTGTTTGCCTCACGACTTCCTCTTGGACCCTCACGGCAGGAGTGGGTCTCTGCTCTCTCTGCTCCGGGACCCCATTGCTTGGTCACTCTCAGTTCCTGGTTCCCAAATACTGGCCCCGGGCAAGGCATGCTCTTCCCACCCACGAAGGGCGTAACGGTGAGCAAGACAACAACCGTCAGCGGGTTCAACGGGCACATTAGATGGCGTCTCAGCAGGTGGTTGGTCTGTTAACATTTATACACTCATTTACTCGACTACGTGAGACGTGTATGTCAGGTCATGTCACACAAAGCCCTCTTGTGGTTCCCGCCTGGCCTCAGCAAACAGCTCAGAGTCCTGGGTAAAGATGACACCGGTATTCCCTTCAGGTTCCCCCTCCTGCCTCAAACAACTCAAAAACCGGAAAAATAGACAAACCCACTAACATCAGACATTAGGCAACAAGAAGTGCAGGACGAGGATCCCAGAGAGATGGAAAATGTGCAGGATCAGCTCCAAATTGCCACGACTTGCTGCCTGGAAGCTTCTAATTTGCAGGCAGGATGAGGGAACCCAGAAAGCTCAGTGGGTCCCTCAAGTGGGAAAAAGGAGGTGAACGTTCGGAGAGGCCAAAGTGGCTTGTGTTTGCAGGGGCGAGTAATAGGAGAGAGAAAACTGGAGGTTTGAGGACCTCCCTCACCCCAAGTCCTCCTCCGAGCGCTCATTAGCGCATGTGGGAAAAGGGCCACCCATGAAGAGCCGTGGAAACAACCCTCAGAGCTCCCACAGGCTGGGGATAAGCCCTTTGTTTTACCAGCCAGACCGGAAAACTTTGTAATTCACAGGGCATTGGGCAGAGTTCTCTGAATGGTATTATGATGGTCATGCAGGAAAAAATAATCACCCTTAGAAAAGAATGCTTTGGTGCTGCCTAACAAAGCTTAAAAGCAAGCCTCAAAAAGACCAAATTGTTTTTAAGTTAATTGTGTTCTAGCACAAAACTCAGGAATATTTGAAAAGTACAGAAATATCCAGCACCAAACAAGGTAACGTTCCCAATGCCCGGCATTGAATAAAAAACTACTATCCATGCATGGCAGCCAGACAGCATGACCCCTAAGTAGGAGGAAAAAAGTTAACTTACCAAAAGCAACACAGAAGTGACACAAATGAGTTAGCAGACAAGGACATCAAATGTCATCACAATATCACACATGTTCAACCCAGTAGATCAAAGCATAAGCCTGCTAAGGAGAGATGTGGAAAACATAAACACGATGAAGAATGCAGCGTCTGAGGTTAAGAATACAGTGGATGAGTTTAATAGCAAATTAGACATAGCAGCAGCAAAGATTAGTGAACTTGAAGACACTATAGCAGAAACTATCAAAAAATGAAACAGAAATAGAAAAAAGACGGGAAAAAATGGAAAGAGCATCAGCGAGTTGTAGGACAACCTCAAAAGCCTTGTGTGTAACGTGAGTCATCATAGAAGAAAGTGAGACAGAAAACAGTATTTGAAGAAATAGTATCTGAAGTTTCCAAATTTATAAAAACTAAAAATCCCACATATCCAGGAAATGTAATGAACCTCAACTGAAACAAACATAAAGAAAACCATACCAAATGACACTGAAATAAAATTGCCTAAAACCAATGCTAAGAGAAAATCTTAACAAAGACAGCCAGAGATAAAGGACACATCCTATACAAAAGTATAAAGATAAGAGACAGGGTGTAATTCTAGTCAGAACTGTGCAAGCCAGGAGACATGGAGCAACATTTTAAAGCACTAAGAGAAGAAAAAACCTGGCGAGCTAGTCAGAGAAAAACATTTTAACACCGGATGGCAAAGCCAGGCCTTTATCAGACGCACTAAGGCTGAAAGAATTTATACCCAGCAGGCCTGTGCTATGAGAAATGTTTGAGGAAGTCTTTCAGACAGAAGGAAAATAATACCAGATGGAAATTAGACCAAAAAAAAAAAAAAAGAAAGAAAGAAAACAACCAGTGGAAAGGGTAAATATGTAGGTGAATATAAAATATTCTTTCTTATTTTTCAAGTTTAAAGCAAAAATAATAATGCCTCGCGGGGCCAGTAACAAATGTGCAAGTAAAATATATGTCAACAATGTCATGAAGGCCAGGAGAGGGAAACGGACATAAAATGTTGTAAGATTCTTAAACTCTAAGTGGCACAATACCACTTAAAGGTAGACTGCGATATTGTAAAATTGTAAACTAAAAGCACTAAAGCAATCACTAAAAAATCAGAGGGTAAACCAAAATAAATATGGTAATGAGCCAACAAAAGATATAGAATGAAATCATAAAAAATTCTCAGTTAATGCCAGTGAAGGCAGAAGAAGAAAAAGAACAAAGAGAAGAAAAAGCAAAAACAAATTGCAAGACAGTAAATGAAAACTAAATCATATCCCTAATCACATTAATGCAAATGGTTTAAGTAACTCAATCAAACAGCAGAGGCTGTCAAGTTGAATAAAAAATCAAGACCCAAGTATATGCTGCCTATAAGAAATACACTTGAAATATAATAGACACAAATCATTGAAAAATAAAGGCTGGAAAAAGAAACCATGCTAATAATAATCTGAAAACTGGAGTGGCTATATTAATGTTGGATAAAGTATATTTTAATATTAAAGTTAATAATACAGCCACAGATCAAGAGAATCAGCTCGGGGTACCTGGATGGCTCTGTCAGTTAAGTGTCTGACTCTTGATTTTAGATCAGATCTTGATCCCAAGGTTGTGGGATCCAGCCCTACGTCAGGCTCCACGCTGAGCTTGGAGCTTGCTTGAGTCTCTCTCTCTCTCTCTCTCTCTCTCTGCCCCTCCCCTGCTCATGCACATGCTCTCTCTCTCTCTTTCTTTTTTCCGCTCTCTCAAATAAAAAAAAAGAATCAGTTTACAATGACAAACGGGTTACTCATCAAGATGACTTAGCAATTTTTATTGTTCATGCACCTAGTAACAGAGCTTCAACTACATAAAGCAAAAAAGATAGAACTGAAAGGAGAAATAGTTGAATAGTAGAATCACAGTCAAAGATTTCACCATCCCTCTGTCAATAATCGATAGAGCAAGAAGACAGAAAATCATTAAAGATATAAAAGACAGGATAAGACTCTTAGCTAACGTTATCTAATTGGCATTTATGAAACTCTCCATCCAGCAGCAGAAGAACAAGGGTTCCTTTCAAGTGCACGTAGAACATCTACCAGGATGGGTCATCCTCTGGGCCATAAAATCGTCTCCATAAGTTTAAAAGGATTCAGATCAAACAAAGTGTACTTGTTGACCACAAGAAAATTAAATTGGAAATCAATAACAAAAAGATAGATGGGAAATTCTCAAGTATTTTGAAACTAAGTAAATATTTTAAATAATGCATTGGTCTAGAAGGAATTGTAACAAAGTAAAAACTATTTTGAACTGAATGATAATGAAAACACAACATATAAGAATGCACGCGGTGCAGCTAAGTGCTTCAAGGGAAATTTACAACGTTGAAACTTACAGTCTTAGAAAAGAATAGGGGTCTGAATCAGTGACCTAAGTTTCCACCTAAAAAATTAGGGAAAAAAGGGAAAGTTAAACCCAAAGAAAGAAAATAATAAAAAGTAGAGCAGACATCAATGAAGTAGAAAACAGAAAGGCAATAGAGGAAATCGATAAAAACCAAAAGCTGGCTCTCTGGAAAGAGGAAGACGTTTGATAACCCTCCAGCAGGCTTTACTAGGGCAAAAACAAAGACGACACAAATCAGTCATGTCAAGAGGTAGAGCAGACACATCGTTATAGATCCTACGGACGTTAAACGGCCAGTGAGGGAATGTTATGAACAACCTCCTGCCGATAAATTTGACAACCCAGATGACATGGATGAATTCCTTAGTCATAAAAGGACTAAATATCAAAGCTCAATGAAGAACTAAATAGGCAGAATAGCCCTTGCCTATTATAAATATTGACTTTGTAGCTGAAAACCTTCCCACAAGGAAAACTTTAGGCCCAGATGGCTTTCCTCTTACAGTCTACCAAGCATTTAAAGGAAGAAATGATACCAATACTATGAAACTCTTCCAGAAAATTAAAGATGAGGGAACAGTTCCTAACTCATTCAGTGAGGTGACATTAATACCCTGATACCTAAACCAAATAGAGGCCCTGAAAACTTTCTTAACATAAGAATCCAAAAGATATGGACGTGCTCATTCATCTACATGACCCAGTGGGCCCTCCCTCCGGCATGCAAGGCTGGTCGGACATTTGAAAGTCAACGTGGCTCCCAATGTTGGTAGATGAAAGAAGAAAACCGTAGAATCATCTCAATAGATGCAGAGAGAGCATTTGAGAACATTCAACATCCATTCACAATAAAAACAGGACTTAAAGGAACTTCCTCAACCCGATAAAGAATACCTACAAAAATCCTGTAGCTAATATCATACTTGATGGTCAAAGGCTGACTCTTCCCACATAGTCGGGAATGAGGGAAGGAAGTCTGTTCTTACTACTTCTATTTAACATGGTACTGAGGACTTAGTCAATACAAACTGGTGAGAAAAGTAATTAAAAGTGCACAGACCAGAAAGGAAGGGACAAGTGACCTCTAGTCATAGAGGATGTTATCAGCTAAGTAGAAAATCCCAAAGAATCTATAAAAAAGCTACTGGAACTGAACAGGGAGTTTAGTAAATTTGTAAAAATAAACTCATTATACAAAAATCAGTCATATTTCTCTATACTAGCAACAAGCAGTTGGGAGTTGAAATTAAAAAGGTACCATAGAGGTAGCCCAGTTGGTTAAGTGTCCGACTCTTGATCTTGGCTCGGGTCAGGATCTCAAAGTTCATGGGATCAAGCCCCACATAGGGCTCTTCCCTGACAGGGTAGAGTCTACTTGGGATTCTCTCTTTCCTTCTCTCTTTCTGCCCCTCCCCCACTCATTCTCATTCTCTCTCTTTCTCTCATTCAAAATAAATAAACTTTGAAAAAAAAGGTACCATACACAGTAGCATTAAAGAGATGAGATAGGGGGAGGGGGGGAAAGAGGTGGTGGTGATGGAGGAGGGCACTTATGGGGAAGAGCACTGGGGGTTGTATGGAAACCAATGTGACAATAAACTATTTAAAAAAATAAAGACATGAGATATTTAGGTTTATGGCTAACAAATAATTGCAGTCTGTGAACTGTAAAACATAAAATATCAATAAAAGAAATCAAGAAGACTTTAATAAGTGGAGAGGTATACCATCTTCATGGATCAGAAGACTCAATACTGTTAAGATGTCAATTTTGCCTAAATTTATCTAAATATACAATGCCAAACAGAGTCAGAAAAAGACTCACATGTACAAAGCTAACTGATTTTGGATAAAAGTGCAAAAGTAATTCAATTAAGGAAATGTATTCAACAAATGCTGTGCAAAAACTGGATATACACGTGCAAAAAAATGGCCCCAACCTATACTTCACACTATGTACAAAAGTTAACTCTAGATCATAGACCTCTGAGTAAAACCTAGAGTTCCAAACTTCTAGAAGAAAATACAGGTGAGAATAAGTTCTTGTGATCTTGGGCCAAAGTTTCCTTAGATGTGACCCCAAAAGCACCATCCATAGAAGAAAAAAATGTTAAAGTGGATTTCACAAAAATTAAAGACTGCTGCCTTTTGAAAGACATCTATGAAAAAGGAAAAGGTTAGCTGTGGACTTGGAGGGAATATTTGGGAATCACATATCTGATAAAGATCCATGTGCCGAATACACAAACTTACAAAACAGAAACCCAAACCCCAATGCAAGCCATCTAATGACATACAGACAAGAGGGTTGTCTGAATAGGCACGCCCCCGAGGAGGCGCACGGGTGTAAGCAAGCACCTAACAGGTGCCCGGCGTCCTTCCTCATGAAGGAAACAAGTTAAAGCTGACGTGGAAGATGGCTACACGTCTACTAGAATGGCTATGATTCGGGGAAAAGCCCTGAATGCACCGAGCGCCGGGGAGGTGGCCAGCGTGGAGAGGACCCTGCTGCTCTCTCAGAAGGTTGCACGCGCGCTCTGCTGCTCCAGGGCTAGGCACTCGCTCAGACACAAGAACTCACGTTCACACAAAACCTGCACACGAATGTTTACAGCGGCTCTGCCTGTAGTCACCCCAACCAACGGCGGAGGCGTAAGGAAGCGGGGTGTTCCATCCATGGAAATACTCGTCAGCAATCCGAAGGAACGAATTACCGAGAAACACAACAACATGATGGCCCCTAACTGCATCCCGCCGTGTGACAGCAGCCCTGGAGAGCTGCGCACCGTACGGTCTGAAGAAGGACCGACTGAACCGAAAACAGATCCCACTGAAGACGCTGAATCTTACTGTCCATAAACTATATCGCAATAAAAAAGAAAGCGAGGTCTCTAAGAACAAAAATGGTTTCACCGCCTCTCTGATCTCATTTCTTTCTGCTTTCTCGTTACTCCACCCCAGCCGTGAGCTTCTGTTGCTCCTCAAACCGCTGGGCACGTTTCTACCCCAGGACCTTTACACCGGCTGTCCCTTCAGTCCGGGGAACATCCTTCCTCCAGATGGCTGCTCGGGTCAGTTTCTCACCCCCTTTGGGTCCCAGCTCAATCGTTACCTCCTTGATGAACTTATTTAATATTGCAACGTGCCCCTCGCCCCCTCCTCTGTCCCCCACCCTCTCAACTTGTTTCCACGTCACTTTTAACCTTGTAACATTATATAATTGACTTTCTTACATCGGCGGTTTGTTGACCGTCCCTCCCGCTGGAGCGCAGCCGCCACGGCAGGGATCCTTACATCTCGTCTCCAGTTCTGTCCCCTCACACGTGGAGCTGTGCCTGGGGCGCCAGCAAGTTCTCCGTAATACTGGTGGGACTAGTGGATGTGTCAGCAACAGTCAGCCCCAACCTGACCTCTGGGAAAGCCCCCCAGCCCCAGGATCCTGGGCCGTCGCCCAGAGCATGCGTCCTTCCTGCCTCCCCCCCACCCCTGTCCCCTTCAGGGCACAGACACCCACCCTTCAGCCTTCTGGACTTGCCAAGAGCATCCTGGGGTGATGGCGCCTCCCTCACTGCTGACTGGCCCCTGGCCCCTCCCCTTCCCGTGTCCCTGGGGGCGAGCTGGCTGTTCCTGGGCCCCCAGCATGTCCTGGGGCCAGCTGTCCATGAAGGCGCACTGAACAAATGAGGGAGAGGGCCTTCCTCAGACAGGCGGCCCCTCCGTCCCCCTGGGGCTGTGCTGCTCCCGGCAGTCCACCCTCCAGCTCCCTTCCCAGATGGCATTCATGCCCGCCCCGCCCCAGCCACACTGAGGGCCCTCCCCGCCATCTGCCTCTGGGAGCCGGCGGCCAAGCAGAGGACACTCCTGGGTTTGCCGGAGATGGCGCATTTCCCCACGTCGGAGCGCCAGTCCGTCCTCAGGAGGAAAGGGCTTAGGAGGGACAGGGACGGGGTGGGGCACTTGGCCTGCGGTGGCAGGCCATCTTCGCAGTCCCTGGGCCCCCCACAGGGTGGCCTCATCCCTTCCTGCCTTTGGGGAGGCCGCATGCCAGCCCGGGGGTCGGTCTGAACAAGACACACAGAAACCCCTTCCCTCGGAGCACCCGTGCCCTGGGGGAGAGGCCATGCGCCATGCCAGCAGCGAGGTGCACACAACCTGGCACAGGACCCCCGGACAAGCTGTGCGGTTGTGCCAAACAGCCTCATGAGGGAGGCCTGGGCACTGGGGGCCGCTGGGGTGCAGGTGTCCGACAGGTGCCTGCTGTGGGGCATGGGGTGGCCAGAGGACGGAGTGATGAATGAGTGAGATGTTCTGGGCATAGGGCCGCCCGGCCCGCTGCAGGGGGCGCCCTCATCACCCGGCCCCCCGCTCTCCGCCCCATCACGCTGCCTGCTGCCCGAGGATGCCAACCCCACAAGATGCCGAGACAGAGGTTCAGTGCCTGTCCCGCAGGACGACTCTGCTCAGACCCAGCCTGAGCCTGGAGCCTGCGAGCTGGGCGCCGTGGCCAGCAGGGCTCAGAGCACGCCAGGACCTTCCTGGGCGGCCCCTTCTTCCGAGCGCCTCTCAGAAAACCAGTCCCTTCCCTGCCGCTGCCGCGAAGTGCGGCCTTTCTGACCGAGGCTGGCCGGCGCCACCTCTGAGGGCCCCTCGGGAAGGGCAGGGGCCCGGCTGCCCTCTGCTCTGGAGGGGAGCCCGCTGTTCAGGGTCGCCCACAAGCACTGGCCCGCATCTGGCCCTGAAGCGGCGCTGAGTCCGGCGACGACCGAAGCGAAATATATTTTTAAATACGGAGAAGGACGGCGCAGTCAGCCACACAGCCGCAAGGGAAGCACGTCCTCGCCACAGAAGTGGTCCCCGGTGCAGCGCAGAGGCAGGCCTGACGCCAGCACGCGGAAACACTGCTCGCACACAGAAATAAGGGAGTTCGAACCGCGTACAAAGCTGCTCCTTCTGGAACAGCACTGCACACAGGGACCCTGCTCGAGAGCCCGCCCGGGGGCAGTCTGGGGAGCTGTGTGCTCAGGCCCCCGCCGAGGGCACCTGGGGGTCCAGGGAGGCAGGGCAGGGAGCCCGCTGGTCCCTGCCTGGCCCCGGGCACTGCCTCAAGCTGTCCCGAGGACACACTGTGTCTTTCAGGACACTGGCCACTGCACCAGTGTCCACGGTGCAGATAGGAAGCTGAGGTTCCGGGAAGCACGTGGACAGTTGGTCAGTCCGTGCATTCACTCATGCCCAGGCGTTGCCAGGGACACTGACACGCTGCCAGCCACGCCTCTGGCCACAGGCAGTCAACGGCCACACCACAGGGCAATGGCAGAGCCCGCACTTCAATCCAACATCCTCCCTCCCGTCCTTTCAACCAAGTCCAAAGCTGCCAGGTAGGGCTCACCCCAATCCTACCCTCTGGGGGTGCCCTTGCTGCCCTGCAGGGAGGCACCGTCCTGAAAGGTGGAGGGGCCAGGGCACCTGTGGGCAGCAGGACATTGGGCGTCCCCTTCTGGGGACACGTTCCCCTCCTACACGTCCTCACCTGGTGCTGTGCTGACCTGGGTTCTAGGATGAGGGTCCCGCCAGCCGTGCCGTGGCTGTGGCCGTGTGGCTTTTCCAAATGCTGGGGTGCGGTTTGGAGAACCCACAGGCCCCATCTGCTAGCACTGTCCTCATGCCCAGTAGGGCAGCCCTATCTCCGGGTACCCCTCTCCCCCACCCCGGCCAGCCCTGACCTCACCCCTGAGGTCACAATGGTCCCAGCACTCAAGGCACGTCCCCAGGGCCAGCGTGCGGGACTGGGCACTGCTCTGGGCCCCGTACCTGTGCTCCGGTGTGGCCTTGGGCACAGCCCTTCTGTCTCTGGTCCTGAACGGTCCCCTGTAAGACCCATGGAGCCGTCCTGGCTGACACCTTGGCTGGTGAGGACCCCTGAGACGGAAGACGCAGCCAATCCTGGATTCCTGACCTGAGACTCCAGCGAGGCAGTGGACGTGCGTTGGAAGCCACTAAGCTTTGGGGTCACTTTGTACACAGCAACAGATAACATATCCATGCTCTGTACCGGGGAAAATGGCAGAATCAGGGCTCTTCACGACCGCCCCTCACACTGGGCTGCGGTCCAGCTGCAAGGCTGCAGGGCAAGGGGGTCCAGAAGGCGGCCGGGGACGCCCAGCATGGCCCTTTGTCACCATACTCGGCTGTCGGAGGCCCTGCAGGTGGGGCTGGTGAGAGCAGGGCTACGAGGCAGGACACTGCAGGGACCTGCACCCCCATCACCTGTCGCTCGGCCCAGCCAGCCCGGGGCACAGGGGTGCTTGAGGCCACACTGTGCACGCAGCCCTGCGTTCTGGAAACAGCCGGTGCCCGGGACCCCCTCCTGCTGGGGGGTCTCAGACATGACATCCGGCGCTCACCCCTCAGGCCGAGGGGCCTTAGCACCGGGCCCTGGGGTTCAGACTCCGGCTCTGGTCCTGCCGGCTGGATGACTGAGGCAGCGACCTCCCCGGGGGCTCTGACACTCAAGCTGCCTGCCGGGGGCAGGTGCTGGGGGCCACGGCTCACAGGCGGCAGCCCCGGCTCTAACTGGGGTCCTGTGAACCAGGGGCTTGGGGGGGGGGGGGAGGAACAGGCTGGCAGGGGCCAGGAGAGCAGGGAGGATGGCATGCTTATTGGGGCCTCTCCGGGTCCCCAGAACCCTTCTGAGTTTGTCACCTGGACCCTTAAGCCTTCCCGCAGGCTGAGGAGCTGGGTGCTGGGGTTCCCACCGAGGCCGAGTCGGGAAGCTGCTCCTCAGGTCGCCCTGAAGTGGAAAATGTCAGCACGTTACCGGCTCCGCCTGGGGCCCTGAGCTCGAGTCCCTGCCCACCAGCACCCTGGAGCGGAGAACCAGGCCCGAAACGCCCTCGTGAGGGAGGGGCCCTGCCGAGCCGCCAGAGACGGCGTTTGGGAGACCCCCGTGTCTCGGAGAACTCCCTCCCCACGCCTCCGGGCTGTGTCCCCGGCACCTCGGTGGGGCGGGTGGCCTTGGCCGGGGGTGTGCCGCTGCCACCCCCAGAAGGCTTGCGTGACTGTTCTAAATACTCAGCGATTTCGAGAGCTGGTTGTTAAATACGGCCACAGAAGCTCACAATTAAATGCATTATATTAACAGCAGGTAATAAACATCCCAAACTCATCACTTCCTGGTCATTGGACTAGACCTCACTCACCGATCCAGCTCCTGGAGCCGCCCCGCACCTGAGCGACTCCGTGGGCACCACCGCCGCATGGGCACCGGGACATCCACCTGGGGGCGGGGGCACTCCCTCTGTGGACGCGGACGGAGCCATAGGCAGGGACCCCTGGAGAGCTCCATTTTAGCTATTTGCCAGGCTGACTGGGCAAGATGGCCTGACCAGTCTCCCCGCCACTTGGGAACTTGGAATTGGGACCAAGTGTGAGACCTCGGGGGTGGGGGTGGGGCCCCCAAGGCTGCACATCGGCTGCTTGGGGGCCCAGGCAGAAGGGAGGGGACAGAGGGGGGTCTGAGCCTTGGGGGCTTTGCAGGCTCTGGCCCTGAACTTCCAACGCCCCCATGGGCCCTTCGGAGTCCTGCAACACCGTGGACTAAGCTGTCCCCGGCCAGTGCTGAGGCAGAGTTTCTGCAACCCCATTTCTAAGGGAGAACTTTCCAGCAAGTCCGCGCCAGGTAAAATGAAGGAGCTGCTTCAGAGGTCGTGCCCTCCCATCTCTGCAGGGTTTGGGGGAGGCTGGATGTCCAGGGAATTCAAGCATCACCTCGGAGTGGGGACCGTGGTTGAGTCTCTGTGAGGGACCTTGGCCCCAGGGGACACAGGGAGGGTCCCCTACTGAGACCTGATGCTTACCCATCTCCCCTCACCCCTCACCACCAAGATGGCAGGATGTCAGGGCTGCAGGGGCTCTGGCTGGGCAGTGCTGCATGCCTGTCCCCCCCTGGAGCCTGTCAAGAACTAGGGAGCATTGTTGGCACAGGGGCAGGGGCACCACCAAGGCCAGATGTGGGCTCCCCGCCTGCTGGCTGCTTTTCAGGGCTGGGTGTGCTCACCAGCCTGGATGGGATGAAGCTCAGAGATGGTGAGAACCTAGCTGGAGGTCACCCAGCAGGCAGCGGTGGAGCCAAGTTCAACCACAGGCCCCTAAGCTCCTGCCCAGGGTGCGGACGAGCCGCTGGCTGGGTCCGGAGGCGGCGCCCGCCTGTGCGTCCCCACGCGGCCGGCAGGTGGCGCTGCGGGCCCAGGCAGGCCTCGGGCAGCGACTCCGCCGCAATCCAAGATCAGGTGTTTGGGGAGGGGACCCTCCAGGCGGCTGGGCAACCTAGGGGTGCTGCCCACTGGGGGACGGAAGCCGTGGGAACACCAACTCTCTCCCACCTCCCGCCCCTGCACAGGCTCCCTCCGCTCCATCTGGGCTGGAGACCACACCTGGGCTGCTGTTACTGCCCCAAAGGTGGGGGGGGGGCACCTAGGGCCGGCAAGCTCAGCCCCTGCCCTGCTACACAGGCCCCTCCTCCCTCCCCCATCTCCTCCCGCTCTCGGCTACCATCAGGTCAGCCTCTGAGGTCTTGTGCAGAGCCCTGCCCTGGAATGCCCTTGACAAAGATTCTCTTCTTGGTCAGCCTCTGGAACCTTCTCCGGGGCCCATCTGCGCCCTCCTGGGACCTGCGGTTTCAGCAAGAAGCCCCCATCCTCCACACCCCATAGCTCCCTACACCTGCCGGCCCTCCACTTCCGGTCGGTTTCCTCGTCCCGCCCCCACAGCCCCGCTCCCGCCTCCCCAGCCCCGCCCCCGCCTCCCCAGTGAGGTCTGACCACCTGGCCTACCCTCGGCAAGAATCCTGGCAGGTGGGCTCGGCCTGACCGCCTCCGCCCGGACGTGTCCTCTCGTCCGTCCGCTGACCCGCAGTGCTCTCGCCTGGGGTCCCGCAGCTCCTGCTGCGCCGGATGGAGCCGGTCTCCCTCACCCGCCCCCCGCACGCCCTTGCACCTGCTGCGATAGGCTCCCTAGAATAAATCGGTGTCCTCAACAAGTGTCATGAATAGCTTTTTCTTTAACACCCAGTCCCTCCCCACCACACCCCTGCTTTCCTAAAGAAACTCCTTGCACTCTCCTATTTGCCCTGAGAACCCCAGCCCAGGTTGCCTCCTCTGTGACTCCACCCCTGCTTTCCCTGGGCTCCCACAGCATCTGTTCTCCCTGCTTAGGTCGCTCCAGCATGAGCTCTGAGCGCCAGCTCACGCTGAGCCCCCCTGGGAGGCGGGGGGACTGGCAGCAGAGGCCAGGTAGACACGTTTCTCTCCAGGGACTCTCCCCCAGGAGCACAGTGGCCCCATCTGACCACCTGACTTCCTCCCAGGATGTTTAAACCCCACTCTCCAGGAGCCTCAAGTGCAGGCTGGGACTCCAGGCTTCCCTTTCTCTGGGCTTGGACTCTGTGTCTCCAGTTCTGGCCCCAGCACTTCTTGGTTCCGGGAGCTACCCCTTCACTGAGGCTCCTGTGGGCACCCCTGCGCCCCTGGGGTCCACTCTGCCCTGCCCACGCATGCAGTCTTCCGCCAGCGGTCACTGCTCCCGCGGGCCTTTGCTGATGGCCCTGGCCAAGCTCGTGCCTCTCCCCCCGGCCCCCTGGTCCTGGGGGTCCCCCTGGGGGTTCATGGCCATGGACTGTCACTACACCCTGTGCCCCAGGAGGGTGGGGGCCGGAGCTGTCCCTGCGGAGCTCTGGCCCTGGGTAGGTGCCGTCACATGGGTGAAAGTGCCAGATGTGCTTGGTGGAGGGAGGCGGCCCCATGAGGGGCCCCTGTCTCTGGTGCATGTGACGAGGCCGGCCCAGAGTCTGCAACACCCGGTCCCCGAGGGTGCGCTGCCCAAGACACCCCCTCCTGTCCTCCGGGGCCCGTTCCTCCTTCCAGACTCCTCTCTGAACCTTCCACAGAAAGAAGCAGGGAAGGGTTTTCTCCTCCACTTTCCGAAAATGAGATTTTAAAAATAACTCAGAGGCGGTGGCGGGGACAAGAGGGATTATGTGGCGGTTCAGGCTGCACCGGGCAGGTCAGCAGGGCTGCTCACCCC
>NC_043714.1:76307223-76313737 GCF_006229205.1 Suricata suricatta
TTATTGACTTAGCTTATCTTTTATCCGTCTCTCCAACTAGACTGCAACTTCCTGAAGGTGGGGACGACAGATGACACTGACTCCCCTCCCACGTCACCTGTGTTTCAATGCCAGCCTGTCTTCCTTGAGGGGGCTCTGTGGCCCCTTTGGCGGGTGGGGTCAAGCTGTGGAGGCTCCCGTGCGCCCTGGGATTGCTTCTCAAGGGACCTCTCGTCCTCAAATCATTTGTCTTAACATCTGGCGGTTGAATACCGCCCCCACCCCCTGCCTGGTGTCAACGTTCAAATCCCTGGAACCGGAAATTGTGATCTTATGTAGCAGAACAGGACTCCGGCTGTGATTATGTGAGAGATCTTCACGGGGGGAGATTATCCCAGATTTTCTAGGTGGTCCCTAAATGCAATCACACGAGTCCTCTGAGAGAGAGGCAGAGCGGGTTTAGCAACAGAGAGAAGAGGAGGCCGTGTGACCACAGAGCAGGGATGGGGGAGACGTGGCCTCAAACAGGGGGAGCCAGCAGCCCCCCGAAGCTGGGGGGGTTCTTCCCTGGAGGGAGCTCAGCCCTGCGGACATGTGGATTCCATCCCAGTGACACCGTCGTGGGCAGTTGGTTCGAGAAGGCCTAGGAAGGAGCACGGGGTGCTTCTGGGAAGCCCCATCTCAGACACACCATCTTGTCTTCATTATTGTGGCAGACTGGACGCTGTCACTCCAAACGCTGGCCCCTGACTGCTCAGGTGTGGACTACGTTTCCCAGCCTCCCCTCCGGCCAGGAGGGACCCCGGACTCAATTCTCCCCTGGACTTAGGGACTCTGAGTGCAGTCTCCCCTCAGTTCTTACAGGGAGGCGGCTACCCCTGGACCCCCACCCTCCCGGCTGGGATGCAATGTCCCCTCACACTCACCCCCCTCCCCCCAGCTGGGATGCAATGTTTCCTCACAGGGGACACCTCCGAGTGGGCGGAGCCACAGCTGGGGGCAGCTGCAGGGGTGAGGGGCTCCCCGTGGAGCTGAGCCGCCTGCGGGCCTGGGAGAGGACGCTCCGTGTCACTGAAGGTGCTGTGCGGGGGCTCTTTGTTACCACACACGTCGCCCTGACTAATACGCTGAGGCGTCCCGGCCGCAGAGGCGCCCTGTGAAGGTCTGTGGAGAAGAGTGTCAGTGGTAGTGTTCTTCTCTCCTGAGTTAACCCCGTGATCTGACAGCCAGAGCCGCCGTCAGCCCCGAGAGCTGGCGTCCAGGGGCCCCTGTGGCCGGAGCACCGGATGATGGAAAACATGCCCTGTCACGTGACGTGCGGGCACCCGCTGGCCCAGGGCGGACGCAGAGGCCTACAGCTGGCTGTGCTCTGGCCCCAGGGGCACCGTGAGTGCCAGCCTGGGGGCCTGGCCTGGCCGGGGGCTCAGGAGGCACCGGTGGGTAGGAGGCAGCGTGTGCCCGAGGGGGGTACTCTGCCATGTGGGGGCTGATGGGCACTGGGCCGCTGCTTCTCAGGACCCCGCCTGGCACTCAGGGCCTAGGAAACACATGGCGGCGCCCTGGCGTGGAGGCGCTGGCCGGGGGGACAGCTGTGCTCTGGGCCCGCATGGGAGGGCACCCGGGGCGGAGCCGTGTGCTTCCGGCTCCTGCCGGCTTGGGGGGTACGGGGAGCTCCCTCATTTTACATCAGTGAGCAGCGCCCCACAGTCCAGGGCTCGCCGGGAGGGCCTGGGGAGGGGTCCACCCTCAGTCCGTCGCGGCCGCCACCCCGAGGTCCCGTCACGAGGTGCTCCGGAGGCCGTCCCGGGGAGGGGCAGCTCTTGGTGACCCGCTCGCGCTGCCAGCTTTGTCGCATCTTACCCCCTCCTCTGCCGCTCTCACGGACGTGCAGGCAGGCTCCTTCAGCCGTTTTACAGATGGGGAAACTGAGGCCCCGCCTGCAGCGAGCGAGTCCTTCTTCCTCTCCTGACCCCCATTCGCGCCCTGCTCCCCCCCACCTGCTTTTCAGAAGCTGCCGGCAACCAGCAAGGTGCAGTTCGTTTCTGGGGGAGGGGTTTGACCCTCCCTCTGGGGCTGGGCTGACTGTGCCAGGGCTTGGGGCCAAAGGAGGTGTCGGGCCTGTGGCGAGGGGGTCCCAAGAGGTGACGAGGTGGGGCAGGTGCTGGTCCTGGCCATGGCAACCGTGGCCTCCCTGACCTCCTACTCATGCCCCTTCCTAGGCCTCAGGGTAGCACCTGACCCAAGGTCTGTAGCCAAGGAAGGGAGAGTCCCCGGTGACTTCCAGCGGAGGGCCATTTGGGCCTTGGGGGGCCCTGAGGGGCATGGGCCAGGCAGAGAGGGCTTCCTGGAGGGGACAGCGTGAGCCAGGGGCTGAAGGACGTGTTTGCATGGTAAGGAGAGCGGTGTGGGGGTGTGGAGGTGCGGGAACGAGCCAGAGGGTGGCGGGGGCCGGGCCCTTCGCTGCCCCTGTCGCTGTGCTCTTCCAACAACACACAGGCCTCGGCTCGTCTGAGGCTGGGGGTCCAGCGCCTTCCTGTCTCCCTGAGAACGGCCGCTGGCCCCTTGCCGCAGGGCTGGGGGTGACGGGTCCCCAGGGCGGGGGGACTGTGAGGCTGGCCCTCAGCACACACCGCACACACGTCACGGGCTACCTTCCCTTCAGTGGCTTGCGTCCCCACCCCCCTCCTGGCACTTGGATCCGTTTTGAGGAAACTTGAACTCATCAGGTCCCTTGAGGCCTGGGGCCTGGTTGGACCCATTTCACGGGACTGCGGGAGTGGCTGAAGCTTGTGCTGCAGCCCCACGGCCCCCGGACACTTGGGACGCTCGCGGGAGCCTGCGGGAGGCCACGCTAGCCCTCGCAGGCCACGGCCTCTGCGCCCCGGGAGCGTGGGTGGGGGGCCGTGGGCGGCAGATGTGCTGCGCCGCAGGGGTGGATGGGGCCCAGGGGCCCAGAGGTGTCTGAGGGCCAGGGTGGGGTCAGATGGCTCCTGAGCAGGACCAGGTGAGCTGCAGGGGTGTAGGGGGAGGGGGCCGCCAACCCTCCTTTACCCTTTTCCTTCCTAGCCCCAGCCCACTTTCAGGGGGGCCCCTTTAAATGCAAGGTTCTTTCCCCCTCAGAAGGCCCCTTCCATGGTCTCCTGGGCAGCCGGGTAAACGGGCCTGGCCCCCAGGCTGCTGACATGGCTTCCCCTCATCCTGGGGACCCCAGCCTTGCGGGTCTGCCCCCTCCTCCTGTAGCAACTCCAGGTGAGTCACGTGGTGGGGGAGGGGTGGAGAAGGGGTGCCCTTGGCCTCCGGGGCTCTGAGAATGCGGGGGAAGAAGCAGCCACGACCCCCACCTTCCTGGGTGGGGGCTCTTCCAAGGTCACACAGAAGGACAAGGCCAGAGTTGGGGCACTGACCCCCCAACAACTCCTTCTCCCTGGTCTTCCTTAGGGCCCTGCCGCCCTCCCAGGGGTCCTGCCGCCCTTGGACCCCGGAGCCTGGAGGTGGGCCAGGGTTCTCCTTGCTCTTCAGGGCCCCTTCCAGACCATTCTCTGCCCCTCCTCCTGCCTCCTGGATGCCCAGCCTCAGGAGGACACCCCTCGTACCTCACTGGAGATGGCAGTCATCTGCCCCTTGAACTGTGGACACTGGCCCTGGCCTTCCCTCCATCTCTGTGCCCATCGCCTTGGGGATTCCTGCCATCTCCCTGGCCCCTCAGTCCCCGGAATCCTCTCCAGCGCCTTGTCCCCCTCTCCCCAGTACCCACCTTTGCCCTGGTCATGCCCTTGGCCTTGTCAGTGTCCAAACTGCAGCCTGGCCCTGACCCCATTCCCTGGAGTCTTGCCCAAGCGGAGGGGCGACCTGCAGTGCACTGTTTCCAGCACATTCTTCCTCCTCCCACCTTGCCTTGCCTCCCTCGCTGCTCACCCAGCTCTGCCATGATCGTCACACCCCTTCCCTGGGCCCTCTCTTGCTTTATTGTACCAGCCTGGCAAGCCCCCAACTCTCCGCCCGCACCCTGCCTGCACCCATGCTGCCGCACCGCGCTGGGGGCAAACTCGCCCTCTGGCACTCTTTACCTTCCTGACTGCGAGCCTCAGGGCCCCCTCTTCCCTCTGCATCCCTCCCTCTGTCTGCGTCCGTCTCGCTCCAAGCCCCAATCCCTCCCCTTCCTCCTTGCTCTCAGCGGCTGGTCCTGCTTCCTTTGTCAAGAACCTAACGCCGTGGGGAGAGGACCGCTCGGGTCCCCAGCATTGTAGGCACCTGCCCACCTGCACCTGTGTCCACAGCTCTGTCTGCCTCACGGGCCCCTGTGACGCCCCCTCCCTGCTCCTAGCAAGGCCAACGCTCCTGCCTCCTCACAGCCACCCCCACCCTTCCTGTCCAGCAGCGTGACATCTTCCCTCCTTGCTAGATCTTCCCAGCACATAAGAGCTTGCTGTTCTACCCTGTCTCTTGACCCCATGTCCCTTCCAGCTCTCGTCCTAGTTCTCTGATCCCTGTTGATAGCAAAGCTCCTCACAAAGGCTAGTTTACACTTGCTCTCCCCAGTCTCCCTATGCACCTGCTCACGAGCCCACTGGAGCCCACCCTTCACCGGAGCAGCTTTGCTCAAGGTCGACCATGCCCTCCATGCGGCCGGACCCGGGGCAGCTCCGGGGCCTCGTCTGAAGGGCTGCGTCGGCAGCTCTGGGCTCAGGAGCTGCCCTCCTTCTTGGCCCCCACGCGATTCCTCCTGCACCACTGCGGCTCCTCCTCCTCTCCCTGGCCCTGCTGTCGGGAGGGGGCCCCAGGCCCTCGTCTCTTCCCATGCTCCGCCCCAGCTCCGGCTCCCAGGGGTCCAGCTCCAGCCTGGGGCCCCTGCCCCGACTCCAGACGCAGAGCCGACTGGCCTCCACACCTCTTCGTCCTGGTCCATCCAACCAGCTGCCCCCAATCAGACTCTCGACTCTTCGCCCCAGACCGCTCCTGTCTGACACCCCATCTCACTTCCTTTCCTCCCGTTGCTTGGGCCCAGCGTGTTCCCCTTTTCTCGTCTCTCCTCCCCCTCCCCCCATCAGCAAATCCTGCCCTTCCTTCCCTGAGCCATGTTCACACCCTGAGGGCTTCCCACCACTGCTCTGGCAGAGCACAGCCCTTCACCTGCACCACTGCCTTGGCCGCTGCACGGTCCCCAGGCTGCAGCCCTTACCACCTCACCTGTCTGCACACAACAGCCAGGCTCACCTGGCCAAATGCCAGTCAGAGAGTGGCATCCACTTGTGTGTGCCAGGGCCCTCCCCTCTCCTCTCCAAGGGGCTGCATCCCAACTCCCTTCTCCCCTGCAGCTCTCACCCCAACTCACAGCAACACCCCACCGCCCCTGGCACTGCGCCCCAGCGGCTGGCTCTCTGGGCTGGCTCTCTGGAGAAGCGTGCTGGGCAGGCGGGTGGCGGGTCGGAGACACTACCTCTCAGCCAAGTGGTGGGAGGGCCCTGCAAGGCCCCCTGGGAGCTGTCCGCGGTGCTGACCACTTGGGTCCCTGCCCCCGCCCTTCCGGCCTCGCCCACAGCCCAGGTCCACTCCCACTATTCTGGGTGCTGGTGACTGGCACCTCCGCAGGGCCGAGCCAGGAAATCACCGTCCAGTGACACAGCAGGTTCATTAATGCCAGCTCATCCGTGAGGGCGGCAGAACGGTCTGATTGTTCCCAACTTCTAGAGGGACACTGAAGCACCGGAAAGCCGTGCTCCCTGTAGAGGGTTTCCAACAGACACAGAACCGTTTCACCTTCCAACTGGACCCCTGCATCCCCTGGAGCTGCCGGTCCCCTGGGTCCAGGGTCCTGTGCCACGCTGGAAGCCGGCTGTCACCCCCAGCTCCTCCCCACCTCAATCCGCAGGGCCTGGCGTTGGGCCCCTCCGTTTCCTCCCAGCTTTGGGCTGCTGCTGGCGGTGTCCTGACTTCATCCTCACTGGGCCTTGATCTGGCCTCCAGGCTGGGCTCCCACAGTCCTCCCTCTGCACTGGGAGTGGCCACATCACCCCCTGCCCCGTCCGCTGCAGTCTATGAGCTGAGCCTGGCCTCTGGAGCCTGTTGAGGAGGTCCTGCCAAAGTCCCCAGGTTCCTGCTTGCCTGGAATGTTCCGTCCAAGCAGTATTGCATGGCCTTCTCTTGTGGGCACCCTTCAGTGCCTTTCTGCCCTCCAGGTTTGTCGGGGCTCTGTCCCTTCAGGGATTTGCCTCCACCTCCCAGTGTCAGCCCCGGGACCCCATCTCTGGCTTCCAGGCCCTCCTCGCCCCTCAGGCAGGTTCTCAGGGTCCCTCGCTCCCTCCTCCCCCGAGCTCGTGGTCACGTGCCCTCTGTCACTCCCGGCCCCGCAGGTCCTGCCGCGGCCCCGGAGCCCCCCTTCCCGGACATCTACGGCGGGGACCTGCAGCTCTGGGCCGCGCACTTCCGCGGCATCGGGCGCGCCTACCGCGCGCTGGGCCAGGAGGACGACTTCGCCATCCGCGTGCTCACCGAGGACTTCACGCTGCCCTTCCCTTTCGCCTGGCCGCCAGGGCCC
>NC_043714.1:76313837-76315715 GCF_006229205.1 Suricata suricatta
GCTCGGCACAAACGTCAACTCGAAAGAGGGAAACATCTCCACGTGCCCTTGTGAAGAGGGCTCCGACCCGGGCCTGCCCTGAAAGCATCTTGGGGATCCACCCGGGGTTCCACAGGCCATGCTTCGAGAAAGGAATGCCTGGCCTGCAGAAGGCGCTTGCTGAGTGAGTTATTACCCGCCTGGCACCTGTGGAAACACAGCCCGGGGCCACGCACCCTCCTTGGGCATGCGCCCTGCTCGCCCTGGGCCCGAATGCTGGGGCCCGGTGCCTCCTTCTCCCTGCTGACGCTCAGCTGCAGGCCGCCACTGTCAGGGAGCTTCGGCAGAGAAAGACCCGCACGTCCCCCACTGCTGGGCAGGGCTCAGGTGTGTGGGGGCTGCACCTCGTCCACCGTGTGTCACCAGGACGTCAAGCGTGCGGCTCACAGTAGGTGCTCAGCAAATCCCCACGGAAGGACCGAGCCCACCTTCGTGAAGAACGGAGCCTGAGGGCCTGGGTGGCTGGTCCCAGGCAGCCGCGCCCAACACCCCGTTCTAAATTCGCCTGCCGCCACTGCTGGCCAGACGGAGCACCTGGGGACAGAGGACCAGAGAGGGAGGGACGACAGGAGGCAGCTGTGCCTTTGTGGGGACCCACATGTGCCGGGCTCTGCGGCAGGAACCAGGGTAAAACTCACAGAAGCTGCTCGTCCCCGAGCCCCGCCCCCGAGCTCCGCCCCAGCCCCGCCCCCAGCCCCGCCCGAACCGTCTAGAAATTCCGCCAAGCTCTGGGGTCTCCGCAACAAGCCTGCCCTTGGGAGACACTGTTTTACCAGAAGGGGAACACCTGACTCCAGCCCCTGCAGCCTTCCTGTCACACTTGGGGGCCCGGGGACACCAAGAGCAAACAGGCGCTCACAGCCCAGGGCACAGGCTCCCTGAGGAACTGAACCCCTACAGGGCTAGGCTCTGTTCGCAGGTCACCCCGCTGCTTTGCCTGCACACTTAGGACCCCCACGTGAGGGAGGGCGTGGTTAGTAACCCTCGAGCGGAGGACACCTGGGCACAGAGAGGCCCTGGAGCCTCCCAAGCTCACACAGCAGCAAGAGGGAACCTTCAGAAGCCTCTCTGCCCAAAGCCCGAGCTCTCAGGTCCTGGGCAGGGCTGGGACAGGTGTCAGGTCCTGGGCGGGGCTGGGACAGATGTCAGGTCCTGGGCGGGGCTGGGACAGATGTCAGGTCCTGGGCGGGGGCTGGGACGGCTCTCAGGTCCTGGGCGGGGCTGGGACAGGTGTCAGGTCCTGGGCGGGGCTGGGACAGGTGTCAGGTCACACAGGCGGTGCTGGGATGACTCTCAGATCACACGGACAGTGTTGGGACGGAGCCCCCGGCCCCATACTCAGCAGAACTGCCCCAGCGACATTGGGGTGGGGACATGGCAAAGCTTGGTGCCCGTGGGGCTGTTCCTGTCCCTCCCAGGGACCCTTCCCTGCATCAGCTCCTCATCCCTGCCCAGCTCCATCCCAGGACTGACAGGCCTGGCCTCCTGGGACCTGCTCCCCTCAGGGCCCCGCCCTGAAGGGACCCTGCGAGGTCCCGAGGTCCCGGTGAAGCTGCCGGTGGCCAGGCTGCCGACCTCTGTGGAAGGAGGGAGGGAAACTACTGCGGGGGTGGGGGGGTGTTGGAGGAATCAGCCTGAGCTCCGCAGGGGCCAGCCAGATAGACACGCTGCAACGGCGACCATGCCCTCTGCCCCAGTGAGGACACTGCACGGCTCCTGACACTGGAGACCTGGCGGGGAAGCAGGAGGCGGTGTTGCAGACCCAGCAAGGCAGACATCTGGGCGTCTGGGAAGCCAGGGGTCACGTCAGCCATGCAAAGGAGCCCATCCCAGCGGCAC
>NC_043714.1:76315815-76323550 GCF_006229205.1 Suricata suricatta
CGGCGCCGCCGTGCCTGGGCCCGGCTTGCTGCTGCTCGCACCCGCGCCCGCGCCTGGCTCCGGCGCCGTCTTCCCGGGGCCCGTGGGGCTGGAGCCGGGCACCCCTGGGGGCACCCCCAGGCTGGGCTAGCCCGCGCCCCGAGGCCAATAAAGAGTTTCTCTGCTTCGCCCTCCCATGCTCTTTGCTGGACACACGGTTGCAGCTGGACCCCTGGAGCGAGACGAAGAGCTGGGTGGGCCCTGACCCCAGGCCAGGCCTGGTCAGCAGCGCTGCCGGGGGGCACACGGGTCTCCAGTGGAGTGAGTGAGGGAGTGAAATCCAGATGGCATCTAGGGCCGGCTGTCTAAGGGAGTTGGGATGCTGGCAGCACCCTGCACCCACAGTGCCTGCACTCTGGGTTCCCAGCCTCCCCCGGCCAGTGGTGGGGAGGAGCATGGGCCATCCCACAGATGGGGGGTGCCTCCTACTATGCCCCCTGGTGCCTCCTGTGAGCCAGAGCAACCACGGTGGGCTGTCCTGTGGTGGGGCATCTCCCTATGTGGGTGACAAGCCCCGGCAGAGGCCTGTCTCCGGCAGGTGGAGGCCTGGGTCTCCTCCACTGGGGGTTTGCATTCCAGGTGTGCAGGGGCGCGGCAGGCAGGGGGTGGTTCCCTCCAGTGTAGCCAGAATCAGAGTTCTTTCTTCTGAGCTGGGAGTTATTTTTAGCCTCCCAGTTGCGGTGGGAGCGTGTTTCCAGAGCCTGGCTTGGCTGGCTGGCTGGAGATCGGGCGGCAGGGAATGCTCACCCCTGGAGGAGGAGGTCTCCGAGCTCTGGAAGAGTGGCGTCCAGGGTCGGTCTCCACCGCTTGTGGGTCCCTGCCCCCCCCAGCCTCCTTCCGCCCGTGGATTTGGTCCCCCCCCCGCCCTGTTTCACTGAGAGGCGCAGCCCTGGCTTTGTAGTATTTGTGCCTTTGGTTCACAACAGGGTGACAGCAGGGAGGACATCAGGTCCTGGATCTCCCATGTGATGGATTGATTGTTAAGATCCATCTAGAAGCTGTTCCAAATCAGGGTCCCATGAGGTTTATTTGAGAGGTGACACACGGGTAGGGGAGCGAGGAAGTGACAGAGAAGGGAAGGAAGCCATTAAGAGGAGTGAAACCCAGCAAGTGAGCCCTCTGGGAGACTGGGGACCTGGCTGGGGCCGTGTCTGCACTGTCCCGCCCCAGGGGCAAGGGAGCCGGGGTGTGTCATGTCCCCCCAGGGCGGTGACTCTGGGGGTCCAGCCTGCCCTGGGGGGCGTTGAGTTTGCACCTCTGGCAGAGGTGGAGTTGCCATTTAAAACCCCTGAAACAAGTGGACAGAGTGATCTCATGAGTGTTGAGCGTAATAACAAGAATTTGGGGTTTCTAGTCAGTGTTTTTTTAGAGTAGAAAATTTCCTAGAAGTGTATTTTTAATAAAGTTTGTGAAAGTGTGAGTCAATGACAGATTGGGAATAAAAAGCCTGGTCCTTTACCAGCACTAGTGTGAGAAGCATCGCCCTACGGGACAAAGACCTCAAGTGAGTAACCTAGTACGGAAACAAACGTGATTTACAAAAAAAGTAAAATGTGGCACTAAGTACTGTGACGAAAATGAATAGGACACATGGTATTTCAAGCAGGGTGATCAGGAAGGGCCTCCTGGAGGAGGTGGCATTTAAGTGGAGATTGGAAGAATTGGGAGGAGCCAGGCATGTGCACTCGGGGCAGGGGGACCCAGGCAGAGGGGACAGCGTGGGCAAAGGCTGGGCAAGAAGAAAGAGCTTCAAGGGTCCAAAGGCTGCAGGCAGGGCTGCGAGGCCAGAGCTGAGCGCAGGACGGGAGCCGCGGAGACAGTGAGGGCCATCCTCCTGACACGGTCCTGGTCAAGGCACAGTGTTTGTACTTGCGTGAGGTCAGCAGACAGATGAGGACACTGAGGCCTAGAGAGGGGACAGGGCTTGCCCAAGGACACAAGTCCTTGTGTTATCAGAGCTCCACGTTAAAATCATGGCCTGGCGCCAGCAGGCTTAAAAACTGCAAAAGGTTCAAAAATGGCTTATGTATCTGGAGGGTGTGGGAGTAAACTGAGCTTCAGGTAAGGTTCGATCCAGGTCTCGAGGCTTGATTCAGTCAGTAACATGCATGAGTGGCTCAGACCTGCATTACCTGACCTAATCCCTGTGGCCAGCATGTGGGGTTCCCTTGGATGGACTGCAAGAATTCCGGAACCCTGTGGAAGCCAAGGCAGGGAGGAGGTAAGGGAAGACGGGGAATGGCCACCATGTCCATCTCAGTCAGGAGACATGAGCACCAGGGCTGACATTTTCTGCCAAATCACACCTTTTCTCTTCCAGTTACATATGCGGTTCCCAGGGAGAAGCATGGTCAGAAAAATGAATCTTTGCCCTTTAGTGTCAAGCAGGGTTGAGAATCTGATTTGTTTTTTGAGCAGCTGCTCGGTGCTGGGTCGGGGGCTGGGGCTGAGTGTTCAGGGAGGGAGACGCCTTGACATCAAGGAGCTCAGGGATTGGGGGCTGGGAGGGCATCGGGACAACACCCTGCCCGTTGTCCCTTAGATGAGCGTGTGGTCAGTCATTCCGGGGCTCAGTGTCTCCCACAGGGAAAGCCAGGGAGCCCTCAGTCTGCCCTTTTTTCTCTGGCTGCTGGGATGCTCAGAGCACATTTGGGCCTAATTGTTCTAACTGTCCTTAGGCCTGATCCTCTGGGCCTTGTGCCTCTCCTGTGTGGCTTTATGGTCCGCCCCAGTTGGCTGGCTTTCAAGTCTTGGGAGCTGGGGCTAGAATTCCAAGAATGACACTCATAGTCATTTTTGTAAATTGGAAGGAAACACCTTTTTGGTTCCAGATCCTGGATCCAGGTGGCAACACTTCACCCCATTGATTTGGCAGAAGACACAGCCCCCTTCTGAGAATCAAGCCGGGCAGTCTGCGCTGGAACCTTGTGGCTGTTGCATCGGCGGGCTGCCACCAACACCTGGGGCCAGGCGTTCGCTGGGGTGGCAGCGCCTGTGGCCAGGCTTGGGGACGGCCCACCTCCTGGAATCCTGAATCATCTGACTCGCAGCCGCCGCCAGCACCTCCTCTGGGGCCTGGGCCTCAGCTGGGAGGGGGACCTCCTGGGGGCTGTGGGGGGCGTGGATGTCCTCAGACGGGTCTGTGGGCTCCACCTGGCCCATGGTGAGAGCCCGACAGACAGCCGTGTCTGCTGGGAGAGGGGACAGTGACCCGTCCCCTGCCCTAACCCAGTGTGGCCATGCCTCCTCTGCCCAGGGTCCTGCTGATGCCCCTGGGGCTCCCCCAGAACCCGGGACGCACCTTCCTCCCCTGCCCTTGTCCGGCTCACGGGGGAGGCCACTGCTCCTGGGACCCTGTTGGCAATAGTGGGTGCCCAACTGGTAGTTTCGAGTGTGTGAGTATGGCCTTGCTGAGCAGAGGGCCGGGCCCCCCTTCCATTCTGGGTGCACGTGGGGCCTGGACTCAGAGCTCCCAGGCCAGGGCTTCTGCCTGAGTCACCTCGGGCTTCCCCAGGGAAATGGGGGCACCACACCCTTTGATATTCAAAGGAGACAGCTCCCCGCTTGATTCCTGGGCTGCTGAGAACAGGGGTCGCCCCCCACCCCCGCCTCTGCTCCAGTTTCCTCTGGAACAGACTCTGAGGAGCAGCGAGGATATTTAATTAATTGCAATTACAATCTTCAAAGGAAGCCGAGAGTTGAAAGTTGTTCCTAATTACTGTGTTATGATGTCGGCCAGCTCCCCAAATTGATTGTGTTAGAATTTCCGATGGAGGATTAATTGAGTTGCCGTGAGGACCCACTGTGCCCCTCCCCCCGTTAGACGACGCCCCTGTTAGGCCTCAGAGAAGCCTCCGGTCCAGAATGACAATGAGCCCTGGGCTGGTGGAGGCTGGAGGCGGCTGCATGGACGAAGAGCTTACCGTCAAGGTCAAGGCTGCGGGGGTGGCGGGTGAGCCTTGCCCTTGGGGATGAAGACGGCCCCTCCGTGGGAGCAGCACACACGTGCCCACGGAACAGACGGGTGCCTGTGTCCCCCGGGGTTAAAGTTTCTTGCAGCAAATCAGGAAATGTGTCTGAAAAGGGCCCCTCGGTGTGTGGAATCCCAATGCAGGAAAGGTTGAGAAGAAAGGTCTGGAAGACCTAGGAAGATTGGCTGCTGTGAGTTGAAATAATTTTGGGGGCTGGCACCAGTGGAGGCGGAGCTGCCGGGAGGATCCGGGTGAACCGGCTGGAGATTGGAGCCCAGTGGTTGGGCCGCAGGGTCTCCTGAAGGTTGGATGGGAAGCGGAGGAGGGAGCAGCCAGGGACACCTGATTTGGGCTAGGGCAGCGGGAGGGATGGCGTTTCATCTGCTCAGGTGGGAGCCCGCCGCAGGCCTCCAGCCTAACGGGCATGTCCGGGACACGGGCTGAGTCACTCAGGGGACCTGGAGGGGTCACATGGAGCCCCCTGGCTTGGTGGGCCCTCAGGCTTCTCATCTGTGAAATGGGCCCACTGACACCTGTCCCTTAGCCTGGTTCTTCTCTGCAGGGTGGGGACTGTCCCTGGAGGACCCACGGAGGTTCAGTCCCCAGTGCTGAGTTGTCATGTGGCCCTTTAATCACCGAGCACCACTGAGCTGAAATGACACTAAGAAGAGGAGCTGTCGGGCCAGCATCCCTTCTTTCCCCAACAGGAGACACCTGACAGGAAGCTCGGGGACAGAGGGGGGCCAGGCAGGCATAGGGACCAGGTTCTGCCTGCGGGAGCCAGGAGGTTTCCAGGGTATTCTGACGTTCAGGCGTCGCTGGGCTCATGTGGGACCCGGGAGCCACGTGTGAAGGCAGGGGCAGGAGTGCCCAAGAGCAGGGGTGCCCTCCAGACCCGGTGGGACCCCATCATTCCCCAGTTTCTCAGTTGGGGAAACTGAGGAATGCCACAGTGACCGGGAGGAGAGTGGCCCAGCAGGATCTGGGCTCCCAGGGCCGGCCTACACGGTGGCCACGCTCCCTGACCTTCTGAGCTCTGGCGTCCTCAGCTGTGAAGCTGGGCAGAGGGGCCGATGTGCGTCCATGCAGGGGGCTCCGGGCAGCCGTGAGGTACAGCGGGGAGTCCTCCGTGTGGACCCGGGGGCTGCAGTCCCCTGACCCTGGTCCTGGCCGCCATCAGGACCCCGCCCACATCTCAGCTGGTTCCCAGGCCGAGCCGGGGCTGGAAGAAGTCCCGGGAGCCTCCCCCACTCCCCATAAACGTACGTCTGTTCCAGATCCATGAATATGTGATCGTCGCCCACCTCCTCCGGGGAGCTGAGGACTTCCTCCACTTCTGCAGTCAAGCTCCACATTAATCACGGCTAATTGCTAGCGGGAGTCGTTGATGTCAAGCGCCTTATTCCTGGGAATAAAAGGGAATAAAGGGCGGCCCCTCTCAGGAAGCTCGGCGTGGCCCGGGAAGGAGCGGTGCCAGGCCCGGACGAGGCCCCGGCCCCCTGCCAGCACCCCAACGCCGGTGACAAACGTAGAGCCTCTGGCCTTTGCTGAATCTTCAGGGAAATGAGCACATTCATCATGTTCACGCATTTTTCTGAAGTTGTTGTGAGTTTCCTTGAAATCGCGGAGGGTTTTTTTCTTTCTTTCTTTCTTTCTTTCTTTTTTTTTTCCTTTTTTTGGCAACAACAGCTGGGGATAAGTTGACACTTTCTAAAAACTGCCACTTATTGCCGGGGAGCAGGGCAGGCGAGGAGCCGGGCTCGCCAGGCCCAGGCCCAGAGCCGCGCTTGCACCCAGGACCGGCTTTGCCCCGGCCCTTCGGGAGGCCGTGCTGGGCCGCGGCGCAGCGGGTCCTGGGCCGGGGCGGGTGGGCTCCAGGGCAGCCCGACCAGCCGGAGTCCAGAGGGCAGAGCACAGGGAGGGTGGGGCGGTGTTTATTGGAGCAAGTCCTACGTCCGTTTACTGACTGCAGTGTTGGGTCCCTGTCTTCTCCGCACCAGGGGGTGTGTCTGCCGTCTGTTAACGCTGCCGGAGGCCACGCGTGTGGAGACTGGGGCGTGAGAAAGATGAGTGTGCAGAACTCCGAGTGCCGTGTGCAAGTACTCGCTTGTGAAGGTGCACACGCCCCTGTGGGCGTGTGTACATGTGTGCCCCTGCCCATGGATGTGGTGTGTGTGAGTGTGTGTGTCGGGGCACCTGTGCCAGCCGTTTTTTGTATGCAAATAAACCTTTGCAGCTCTGGAAGCCCCGCCCCCTCCACCCTCTCTTGCTGCTCTGTGATTTGCGGACCATCTTGCTGATGAGGAAAGGGAGGCTGAGTGGGACTGGGGGACGTGCCTGGGGCTCCTGAGAACAGCCTCCTTGGGGACAGCTGTGTCTGCAAGGCCCACAGGAAGGAGCAGACGTGGTAGAGGGGTGGGTGCAGGGGCTGAGCCCACACAGGGTGTTCAGGCCCCTCCGGCCTCCCTGGCTCCCCCCCACCCCTGCGCCCGGGCCGGATGCCGGGCGAGCATCTGCAAGCCCTGCACGTGGCTCAGAGTGAGGTGTGGTGGCTGTCCATCCGGATCTGCTTCCCCGAAGGGCCCCATCTCCTCGCGGCCCAGGGCGTCCCTGGCCTCTCTCGCACCTCCACACCCCGAGCACCTCCTGTTCCCCCTCTTTTCCATCCCTCTGGCTCAGGTAGTCTCCTGGTCACACTTCTAAGACAGCCTCACTGGATCCTCCCACACCCCAGACTGGGGTCTCCAGGGACCTTCCCAGCCTGAGTGACTGTCACTCTGCCTCGTGCCGTCTTCTCCTGGCAGGGCTGAGGCTGTATGTGCACCGAGGCCCGTATGTGTGGGGGGAAAGCTGGCCTCCAGAACCCGGGGCCGGGCAGGGGCCTCATCTCCTGCCTTCAGCGTCCCTGGGGGTTGGCAGACAGGTTCCCACAGTAACCGATGCCAGCTGGGGGTTCAGGGACATGCGGAGAAGGGCCAGACGGGACATCAGTGCAGGGGACCTGTGCCCTGGAGATGTCTCCCATGGAGGCAGTCCTGGAGGCCACCTGAGGGCTGAGTGCCCCGTGGGCGGTCCTGTCTGTCTGCGCACCTGTCCCGAAGCAGGGAGCTGGCCCAGCGGGCGGAGGGGCTGGAGGAGCAGCGGAGGACTGGCCTACAGCGAGCAGATCAGGGCTGTCCGGGCGGGTGCAGCCTGGACCCTCACTCCTCTGGTGGGGGCGGCCACACCCCTAGCAGTTTTGGAGTCTGAGAGCTGGCGTTTGGGCCAGAGCAGAGGACCTCCCGATCAGGCACTCAGCCCCAGACCCTGGACACGGCCCAGCCCCCAGGGGCAGCTCAGGAGGCCTGGCAGCCCTTCCTCATCCTGGGGACAGTTTGCAGAGCCCTTTCCATCGGTCCCCATGGCCGTGGCCGTGGCCGTGGTGAGAGAGCGGACTCCCGCCCCGTCCACAGAGCTGGGCGCCTGCATCCAGACAGTGCCGTCGCGTCCCCGCCGCCTGTCTCAGCCCCATCCATCGGTGAGGCTGGCCGGGCTCCTGGCCTCTCATCCTGCCAGGAGCCAGCCTGGGCCTCCCAGCCAGGAAGATGCAGGCTCCCAGCTGCCGTCTCCTCTTCCCGGAGGGGTGTCTCCTGCCCCGGCCTCTGTGTCCTCATCCGGACGATGGGCTGACGTGAAGTCAGGGTGTAGACAGGACCCCCAGAGGACTCAGGGGCCCGGGTGGGGAT
>NC_043714.1:76323650-76355762 GCF_006229205.1 Suricata suricatta
GGACCCTCCCTGTATCTGGAACATGGGACACTTCCACCTTCCACCAAGGTCAGAGTGTCCAGTGCCTGGCATTTGTAGAGGCTCTAACAATGGCCCCGGTCACACTGGGGATGTCACCCTTCCTGCAAACCTTAAGGAACAGACCCTGATGTCTGTTTTTAAGAAAGAGAGGCTCAGAGTGGCCAGCTGTCCTACCCGGAGCCCTGGGGTAGGCAAGGACTGCGGCCAGGCCTGCCCGATGCCCAGTCCTGTGATCCATTTTCTGAAGGCGCCTGGTGACACTCCCTGCCGGCTCTCCCCAGACCCGTGGGGTCCCCCGACCCCACTCTGGTTGGCCATTCAGGCCTCCGCAGAACGGATTTCTCTGGTGACTCCCCCTCAGAGCTGGCTCCCTGGCTGTTGCCATGGAAACCTCTTTCTCCTCCCCACACGCTGCTGGCTGCCTACGAGGCCAGGTCAGACAGGCAGCGGAAGTCAGGGCTGAATGAGCAGGGCTGAGGGGCCGGGAGGGAGGTGGCTTCTGGTGGGCCTGGATGGGCTGGTGGTCGCTCTGTGTCAGGGACAGGCCAGGACAGGCTCTCAGGGGCAGGTTCCCGTCATTGTGCCAGGAGTAGGGGCCACGCAGGCTGACCTCGGGGGAAGTGGCCGGCGTGACCAGTTGGCTCAGGACATCTGTGGTTGTTGAGGCGCCATGTGATTTCAGCCGGGGGCCCAGGAACCCTCAAAGCCCACCTGGCAATTACTGCACCCTCACCCCCACGAGGGATCACGGATGGTGGCAGGGTGAGGATGGAGGGACCACCTGGTGGCAGCTGCCCAAGTTCTCTGTGACTGGGCAGGCTCCGGGACAGGCCGTGCAGGGGCAGGCGCTAGGACGTGAGGACGTGGTGAGGAGGCTTGCTGGGTCAGGGAGCCGAGAGCTGAGGCCACTGAGATGGCAGTTGTAGGACCTGTGGCCACAAGACAGAGCCCGCAGGGCCATGGGAAGGCTTGTTGGCCATGGGGAGCTTCAGATGGACATTTTTAAAGGGTCACTGGGCTACTGAGGTGGGGGTCCAGAGCAGGGGGAGGGCGGAAGTGGAGCAGGGAGCCCCGGCCCTGGGTGAGGCTCTGCGGAGCGGGGGAGGCAGCAGGGCGCGTGGGGCAGTGGGACAGCAACAGTAGCCTGAGGCTCCCCGTGAGCATGTCACGGAGGTCTCTCCCAGTAGCCCTGACGGTGGCCTGGAACCAGGCGGGGGCCACCGGAATGGACAGACCAGGGACAGGATGGATTCGGAACACCAGTGTGAGGTGTCAGAACACAGGCATGGACACACGGTCGATTAGAGGGGAGGGGGCAGCAGGCATCCGGCCTGGCTGGGTGGGGCCCTAGGTGGGAAATGCACCTGTTCCCCTTGGGAAGCCCTGGATCCCAGATCCCCCATCAATCCCAGGGGTGTTCCTCTGCCCCCCACCCCCGGGAGACATTTCCAGCCCCTTCTGAGCCCCAAGCACCTTTGGCCAAAACAGGGGCCCGGCCGGCTCTCCCTGGCGGTTGGCCAGTCGGCTGGTGTCGCCCCAGAATCTTTGGAGGGTGGGGCTCCTCTGCCTCCTGGACCCAGCACATGCTGGCTCTGTGTTGCCACGGAGCTGGGCCACTGGCTCAGGGCCTGGTCCCGAAGGCAGCGTGCATGGTGAGAGGTCCTGTGTCGGCTCTGCTGGTGACCGTGGGAGTCACCTTGAGCCCTCGCTGCCCAGCAGGTGGGAACCTGCCAGTGAAGGGCAAGAGAGCCTGAGAGCTGGTCCAGCCTCATCTCCTCGAATTTCAACACATTCGTAGGGCCTGAAGTCCCACTGCCCCTCCTCTGGCCATGCTGGGGCAGGGCTGGCTCGTCCCTGGGCACCAGAGCTGCTGGAAGATTCTCTCTCAGAAGAAACAGACTGAACAGAAATAGCAGCCTGGCGCCAATGAACATATGCTACCTCCAGGGGGTGGCGGGAGGGACCGAGGCCCGTTTGTCGGGCTCCGAGCTGGAGGCCTTGAAACTCCGGGGGAGGGCGTCTGTGTTGCTGGCACCGACGTGGGGATGGCAGACGGGAGCTGCTGCTTGTGAGGCACCTACTGTGTGCTGGATGCTGCCGTTCATTGTGAGTCACTCCCTAAGGACCTGCCAGGCAGGTGCCATTGCCCTCTCCCCACATACGGAGACTGAGTGGAGAAGGGCCAAGTGCTGTTGGGTCACAGAGAGGAAGGGGCAGAGCTGGGCTGGTCCACCTGACCCCAAGGAGACGGCGTGCTGCTGACAGGGGTGAGACAGATTCACTCTCCTACCCACCCACTCACCACCCATCTGTCCATCCATCACCCACCTACCCATCCATCCACCTGCCCACTACCCATCCATCCATCCATCATCTATCCATCCCTCCATCCATCACTCATCTGCCCATCCATCCATCCATCACCCATCCATCCACCTACCTACTACGCGTCCATCCATCCATCCATCCGTCCTCCACTCATCCATCATCATCTATCACCCTTCTATCCATCCATAACTAACCCACCACCCACCCATCCATCCATCCATCACTGGTCTAGAGGCTGAATTCTCACCTCAAATTGGCCTTGCTTTATTGTGTACCCTAGGCCATGCCAGGGGGCTCTCTGGGCCTCAGCTTCCCCATCTATGAAATGGAAGGAAGAGGTTGACTCTCTGTGCCTCATTTTACCCATCTGTCAAATGAGGAGTTCCCATCTTAGCAGGTGTTGGGAAGATTCAGTGAGGCTCTCCACCTAACATCCTTACAGCAAGCCTGGTCCACACAGGGGACCACGTGTTAAGATCCAGCATCTCTTGGGCACCCAGGGAGGGCTGCTCCCAGTTCTGGGGTCTGGGGGTTCAGAGAACTGATCCTCACTAGGCCCCGCCTTCGGGATCTCAGGTCCAGCCGGGAGCCTGACGAGATGGGGGGCCTCAGCCATGTAGTGTGGTCCTTGAGTGGAGGCCAGGCGGGCAGCCCCCGCTCGGGCCAGCCCTGCCCCATCTGGTCCAGGCTGCCTGCAGGGCTCAGCATTTAGGAATGCTGTGTGTCAGTGGAACCTGGCCAGGGCTGGAGAGCTGCTCTGGGCTGCCCCCCTCCACCCCCGGGAATGCCCCCCTGACTCTGCAGCACACTTGGAGGCATGGGAAGTCCCTCCCGTCCATCTATCCGGCTTCTATCTGCTGCAGCTCCCAGCAGCCCCCTCGGGAAGCTCATGACGAGCTGGGGAGCATGAGCACGTTCTGGGGCCTCCTTTCAAAGGCTCTTCCAGGGGCCCCACGGCTTGAGCTGCTAACGAGAAGCCAGAAGCTGCACCACAGGGTGGGAGGCAAGGCCTTCCATGAAAGGGGCCCCTCTGGGGCTTCCTCATCCCAAAGGGGGTTAGGAGGGTGGAGGAGGGTGCTGTCCTCTGTCGCTCCTTTCAGAGGGGGCTCGCGGCGGGCAGGAAACTGAAGGAGCACCCTCGGTGTCTTCTCAGCCTGTCACCACTAACACCCCCCCGGACCTCCCGCCTTCACCCTGGGGGACGTGGTGGCCCTGGGTCCTGACTCACGGGGTGCGAGTCCCGGAACTCCCCCTTCGCCCGGCCACCCCCAGACTGGTCTTCTAGGACCTTGGAAGCGTCTGGAAAGATGATTTCCATACATGAGGTCTAGCTGCGGAGACCTGGGGCGACATCTCCCACGTGTCAGGGCAGAAGGGCCCCAGAAATCACTGGGCCTCAGGCCTGCCCGGTCCGGGCCGGGGTGGGGACGGGGCCATGCTCGGTGGGCTGACCAACTGCGGGCCTTGTGCAAGCCCAGCGCGACCCTCACATGCCCAGCATGTCAGAGCAGGGGCGGTGACACCTCTCAGATGGGGAAACTGAGGCTTAGAGGGCAGAGGCCTCTCGAGGGGACTGTCCTCTTCTCTGCAGGGAGTGAGGTGTGTGTGAGCTGAGCAGGGGGTGGGGCCTCCTCCCACGTGCCAGCGGCTCACGGCCTCATCTTGGTTCCTCGGGGACAGTGTGGTGAGACAGGCGCCCTCGTCTCCACCGCCTGGGTGAAGAGAGAGGGTCGGGGGCTGTGATGTCCAGCCAGGGTCACCCAGCTCCGAGCAGAGGACAGAGGGAATGTGAACCCAGGTGGCCGGGCCCTGAGCTTATACCCCTTACACACACACGCACACAGACACACGTGGACACATGCACACGGATGTGCGCTCACAGCCCTGCACATGCTGACACACGTGTGCAAAATTAACACCGACCCAGGCACACACGCGGCACACACCCTTACACCCACACCACTCATGCATGGTCACGTGTGTGCCTGTGTGTAGTCACGTGTGTGCACTCATATGCAAGTGCACACATGTGAACGCGGCACTCACACATACAAGCAAACTGCACGGCTACGGCACGTCCCCAGCACAACGCACACCCTCACGTCCCTGGTGGCACATGCATCACACAAACACACACATCTCATTCAGAGGTGTGGTTGGCATGTCACACAGCCCAGAACACACGCCCGTCCCCGCAGACTGCAGAGGCTGCAGGTGCGCCTCAGTGAGCGGAGGGTCTGAGGATGGCACACCCCATGAAGGTGCCGCCTGGCCAGGCGGTCTCACCTTCCTTCCCCCGCCCTGTGGACTTTGTTAGAGACAAGTGGGGGAGGGGCTCCGGGAGGGGGCAGCCTCACGTGGCCCACAGCGGCTGCTTCTTCCCTAAGAGCTTCACCTTTGTCCTCCTGTCCCTCCAGGGACAGCTCAGACCCCGGTGGGCTCCTGTCTGCTAGAGACAGCAGGTGGGTGGGCAGACCCGGGAGGAACCAGCCTCATGCCTGACGTTTGTCACCCTGCCCCTTGGTTTTTAATCAGCCAGCTCTACGCAGGCTGGGAGCTGAACGGGGACCCTGTTTGGGGGGCACATGCCCCCAGCGTCCTTTCAGAAGCCAACACGCTTGGAAAGAACCGGAATCCATTGCTGGGCACTGACCTTGTTCACTGCTGGAGGCCAAGCTGCCGAAAATGTGAATTTCTAATTAAAATAGGAATTAATCCTCTCCCCCAACTACCTGCTATCTCCCGCCAGATGAGCAGAAGTTTGATGCTGCTAATTAATGTAATCGCCTGTCAGCTTTATTTACATAAGCAGATATAATTCACACGGCTTTGCAGGAGCTGATGGAGAAGCTAAACAAGGTTTTTTTGAGTTAAAAAAAATTAATTACCTTGATCCTCCCTCTCGCATTCTAATCACAGACTTGCAGGGGTCCCTCTCTGGTGCGTCCCGGAGCCCTGGGCTGGCACCTCTTTGATGAGCTGGGAACCTGCTCCAGAGGCAGGGGAAGCAGAGAGCGGCCGCGGCACGGCTTGGAGGGAGATGCGGCGTCCACACATGGAGGCCCCGATGCGTGTGATGATTATTTACAGTTCCTGGTGCTGGGAGTTTTGTTACCCAGTTAAATAGACTCTAAATACCACATTAAAGTCTTGAAAAGTTCCTGGCAGATTAATAAATCATATTAACCGCTCTGGCTTCCGGCACGTGTTCAGGGAGTCCTGACTGTGTTTGGAGACTGTGCCTCCAGTGGTTTTCCTAGAGGGTCTGTGCCTGGGGGTCTTCGGGGAGACCATGCAGGGCTGTGGGTGGGGGCCCCTCTTGGCCTGAAGACTCAGATGCTCAACAAGCCACCAGTTGCTGGGGGGGTGGGAATCTTGCCTAAAGAGTGTACAGGAGTTGTATCCCTAGGGTGAGATCAGTAGAGTTGGTCTATTAGTCGATCATCAAACATCCAGGGGACAGTGCTCCATGGGGCCCAGTGGGCATGAGTGAGGTACACCAGCTTCCTGACTGTTGTGGGTTGAGCTGTGCCCTGCCCCCAGCCTCCTCCGAGCACTGACCCCAGTCCCTGTGAATGGGACCTTATTTGGAAATTGGGTCTTTGAAGATAGAAGCAAGTTGAGTGGGTCGCACCCATCAATGTGACCGGTGTCCTCGTAAGAAGAGAGAAACTTGGACCCAGATCGGGGGGGGGTGCTAATAAAGACACAGGGACCCTGGGAGAACGCCTTGTGGGGACCAAGGCTGAGCCTGGAGTGAAGTGTCCAGAGCCCGGGAACGGCTGCACCCGAAACTGCCAGAGGCCAGAGTGTCCGAAAGGGGCTGCCTTCCGGCACCTTGACTTCAGACGTCGCCCTCCAGACCTGTGAGAGCATCAGTGTCCGCCCCCGGAAACCACCACACGGTCTAGTGATGGAGACAGACAGCGAGGACTTGCAAGCGCAAGGAACCTCCTGGGCGGAGCTCAGGGTGCCTGGCCTGTGGAGTGCCCAGCTCACGGCTCAGGGAGGGCTTCCCGGAAGAAGGAGACTGGGCAGAGGCTGGATCCCAGGCCTATGGGCTCTGAATCCCGTCCTGCTCCTTCCCAGCCCCACACCTTTGCCTTGGCCACACCTCCCTGCTGGCCGTTCTGGACCGAACCCCTTTACCGTGCTCTTAGCCCAGCGGAATGCAGCCTGATCCACCTTCTCCGAGAAGCCTCCCTGAGCAAGGGGCCTGGAGGGCGGGGGGGTGGTGGGGGTGGGGGCTCTCCTTGCGTACCCCCAGGGCTCTGCTCTCGCCTCCAGTGCCTACGCTGGATTTCCAACTGCCGTCTTCCATACAGCCTCCCAGCCGCGTCCGTCTGTCCCCAGCGGCACAGGGGTGCGGCCTGCTCCTCCGTCCAGCAGGTGCAGGAACCAGACTGGCTGAGGGGCTGGCCTGCTCTGCCCAGCATTGGGCACCAGCTTCGAGGAGACCTCCCGCCGTCTGGGTGTCGGTTTCCACACCTGTGATGCGGAGGTGGTGCCCTTCACCTGTGTGCCACGTGGCAGGGTGATGGGTGCAGGCCAGGGCCCCTCCCTGGCTCTTTTCACCCTTGCCTGCGAGGACACCGACGGGCCTGTCCACCTGCTGCCCTGAGTCTGGACCTGAACTTTGCTGTGTGCCCTGAGGCCTCGCTCTTGAGAGCCCCATGGGGTGAGGATGGAAGGGACTGCTCTCAGGGGACCAAAGTCGGAGTAACTTTGAAGCCTGGCCCCCCTTGCAGAGAACAGCTGCAGAGTCTCAAGAAGTTCCTTCCCCCACAGACACTCTGGGTGTTTTTTCCCTCCTTGAATGAGGGAAAGAAATGATGCTGAGTAGCAAGTAATTACCCAAATTGAGGCGGAAGTCAACCATGAAAGGGGACAAATGAAGAGGAAGCGTCCCCCCCTAACCCCCCTCGGCCCTTCCTCTCTCGCCCCACCTGCCGCTCAGCCTGCCGCCCCAGGCGACAAGGACGCCCGCCCTCGGAGGCCCCGCCCACCGCTGGCGAGCCCCGCCCCTCGTGGCCCCGCCCCCTGGGCCCCCCGGACAGGACAGAGCATCCTGGTGCTAAACAGTCATAATTAAATGGTGGCACCTGCTGTTCTGTTTCCTGTTACCCTCGGTCCACAGATCCCCAGAGGCCCGCCAGCCCCCGCGCGGTGGGTGCCCGCGGTCCGAGGCCGCCCTGGGGTGGAGCCCGAGGGTCCCCAGGGGCGAGGGGACGGGCTCTGGAGACAGCTGGCGGGCTCACCGTGAGCGGGCGCGCTGCGCAGGCCCCTCGGAATCACACAGCTTAACTTCGAGGAAAACAGCTTACATTTGTCCGAGGAAAGCTGTTTAACATTTAAAAAAGTAGCTTTATTGACATGGCCTGGAGGGATCCCGCACGTCCACGTCCACCACGTAGACGGCGCAGCTGAGTGGGCTGCCTTACGTCTCCGCAGCCGATCGGGCCTCCCGTCGGGTCGCTGGAGAATGCTGTCCTCACCGCAAAAAGGACCTTGGTTCCCTGAGCCTCGCCCCTCCTCCCGGCCCAGGCCCCCACCCACTTAGCTCGCTCCAGTCTGCTGGCTGCCTCCGTTCCTTTGCCCATCTGGGACATTTCACGCGAATGTGGCCTTTGGTGGCCTGCTCGAACAGCGGCCCTTGTCCCATGAGCAGTGGCGGGCCCAGGGTCCTCTCCCCCCTGGCTGTGATCTTTGTCACTCTGACAGGCCAAGTCTCAGTCTTCCCGTCTGTAAAACAGGCCTCAGGGGCTCATTCTCTTAGGCTGGGTTCCCCTAAAATCTCGTTCTGAGCCAGGAACTGAGGGCACGGTGCTTACTTTGGGGTGTGCGGGGCCCAGGGAGCAGTGGCAGGGCTCCCATGAAGCCGTGGGCTGTCTTAGCGGTGTCTCAGAGGCCCGTGAGGGCTGAGCAGGCCAGGCGGCTGCCCTGTCCCAGGGAGGCGGCCCCAGTGAAACTCGAGGTGCCGCGGTGGGCCATCCGAGAGGCCTACACCCTGCCTCGTTCCTGGGCAGAGGCTCTGGGGCGGGGCAGAACCTGCCGGAACCTCAGGGGGCAGACGTGGAGGCGGAGGGCAGTGGGGAAGAGGGCGCCGGGGGCAAGGCCTCCGGTGGGTCACGGGCAGAAGGACAGGCGTTGGGGCCCCGCTCACAGAGCCCCGCCTCCTGGGCCCCTGGCCAACCTCTGGTGGAGAGAGCTCGGCGTCCATTTCTGGCTCAGGTGAGGTGGGCTGCGGGCCTGCAGGGGTGTGGCTGGGTCCCGCGGGAAGGAACTGCCTGTCGGCTCCTGGCTGGTCTGGGCTTTGGGCCTAAAGTGACATGGCATCTCGGCTGGTGGCTCGTTGGGGAGACGGGGAGCACACAGAACGCTTGGGGAGCTCCCCGTGCGACTCACACTGGCGGCCGAGCCACGGGCTGCCTCTGGAGTCTGTTCCCTCAGCTGCCCGGCGGGGACGCCGTCTCCCACTGAGGCTGTGTGTGATCGCACACCATCGAGGTGCATCCAGCGGGTGCTGGATAAATGCTCAGTGCCCAGCACTATGCTTGGGTGTGCATGGGGGGATGAGGAAGGGGCTTGGCCCTGGGGCTGCAGGTGCTCGTCACTGGGGCTGGGAGGGCCGTTGAGGCTCCTCTCCAGAAAGTGACATTTGGAAGGAGGTGAGCCTGGGGCTCACTTAACATTTGAGCGCCACCAGTGAGTGCTCCCTGGGGCTGGCCCGCCGTGTTCGCGGGGACATTAGCTGTGCCGCAGGCGCTGGTGCGGAATGCACGGGCAGGGTTTAGGGGCTCCAGGGGTGTGCTTAAGGCTGGCGCTCGGCTTCATCCTCCTGCCCCAGCTCGGAGGCGGGGAGGGCTGGGGAGGGTGGGGGCGAGGAAAACAGCCTCCGGTTCTGGCCCTCTCTGCTGTCTGCGGCCCTGGACCCCTGGAGCTAGGGGCCGCGTGTCAGGGCCGGGCCGACACCCCAGCCCCACGCCCAACCAGCTGTCACCCCAGCCTTCCGCGTGACACCGTGGCCTCCTCCCTGCAAACCTGGCCCCTCCCTTGTGGCTGCTGCTCCTCTCCCTTCCCCCACCCTCTGGATCACTGGGATCGTCTTCCTGCCCAGCCCCAAGCTTTGGGGGTCCCAGGAGCGTCTGCACTGCGGGCCCACAGGGCTGCGACTGACATGACACCAACCTCACCTGCCTGCTTGGTTTCTTCTAACCGGCCAGACGCACCCGCGGGTGTAGGTAGGGGTGAGGCGGGAGGGGGGAGACTCTGCTGCCTCTGCCTGCATCACCTCCGTGGGACACATGCCCCCCCCCCCCCAGCTGGCAAGCAGGGCCAGGCATGCCTTGTCTGTCCCCAGGTGAGCCCCTGGGACCGGGGACAGGCCCCACACTGTCGGCCCTGCCTCAGGAAGGTCTGGTGGGGGACGTGTCACCCCGGGAAGCCTCTTCTTCTGCATAGTCCAAGCTGACTGCTGGTCACACCATTCACCGCCGGTCACCACGGCCACCGCGGCCTCACCTGTATGTCCAGGGCCTCCAGGAGAGAAGGCAGCATTTTGCACACACCCTCTGTGAGGTCCCCATAGTGGGTCCAGAGGCCCCCCAAGGGTCATTTGGTGACAAATCTGTCACCTCTGCAGTTAGCTTGGGTCAGCAGGGCCCAGACAGCTGCACACCTAAAAGCTAGGGACACCTTCCTGGGCCACACAGCATTCAGGGGCCCCATTCCTGCCCCCAGCGACTCTGTCCCTCTGCTCAGGCCATGGTGTGGCCTCAGAGTGCAGGGCGTGCGCCTCCCTCCTGTGACTCAGGGGGCCTGCCTAGCCCCTGCTGTCTCTGAAGGAGGCCCCGCTCCTCCCCTACAGGCCCACGAGAAGGGCCAGGCTGCCCTCGGCCTTCAGGCCTTCTTCCCAGCGGAGCTCTCTGCCCCCAGCATTGTCCTCGTCCTCTGCCCACACAGACCAGCCCCAGGGTCACTGCCGTAGGATGCCTTGTCCTGGCACCTGTGTGGGTGGACAGGCCACTCCGTGTCCTGCATGTCCGCAGCAGGGAGCCCAGAACAGCGAGTGGCCCTGCTCTGCTGATGGCACTGCCTTGCCCACCGGCTGCCCACGTCTGGGGCCTCTCTGGATCCTCGAGATCCTGTGAGTCGGGCGCTGGCCCAGGAGCTGGGAGGGCAGGCCAGTGAGCCGGGTGAACAGGTAAGTGGAGTCATGTGGAGGGGCCATTGAGCAAATGAGCAAGGATTCTGCAGGCCACGGCCAGTGCAAGCAGGAGAGAGGCGGGGGAAGTGGAGGGGGTCGGGGAGGGCCGCTCACCTCTGCCCCCTCTGCCGAGCACAGCCTACACGCAGTAGGCACACAGGGCGTGCCATGGAGTGGAGGCTGTGCCCCGCCAGCAGGGCCCATCCACCTGCCTGGCACCAGCCAGGACTCCCTGTGCCCAGGGGCACCAGCTCCCTGCCTGCTTCCTTCCGGGAACCTCCTGTTTCCTGGGACCCAGGCCACGCCCTGTCCTCCTCAGTCCTGGGGCCCGGGCCACCCTGTCCACTCCGGCTGCACCCACATGGGACTCTGAAGGAGCCCAGCTGACCCCCCCGAACTTGAGGTACAGCTTTGACCAGCTTCTGTTTGCTCTGCTGCGGGGCCCCCGCTTCTGCACCTGCTCTCTCCTCTCTGAATGGTCTCTCTGCCTCTCCTGGGCCCCTCCGGCCCCAGGTCTCCCACTAGCTCCCTGGGGACCCCAGGCCCCCTTCCTGCTCCACCGCCCCCCTCCACCTCCTCTTGGGTCCTCCTCAACACAGAGCCACATCTAAGTGGGCTGCCGTGTCAAATCGGCTGCTGACTCACTCTCTAGTTTAACCTGAGCACCTCTTGAGGTGAGTCACAGAATTGCTTTGTGCATTTCCTTTGCTCGAGGGGACCTTGCACACACTACTCAGAGCGCGTGGCTGGCAGGCGGGGAAGAGCTTGTCCGGCGCCGAATCTGGACAGCGCCCCTGCTGCCCATGTCCCCTCCTCTGTCCCTGGACCCCTCTCCTCCGCTGCTTTCTGACCTGGCTCCCCGGGGACATGGCTACGACCGTCACTCCAGCTGCCTCACCCACAGGGGCTGCGTGGTGCTGGCTGGCCCGTTAGATGCTCCCCAGGCCCCGGGTGGGGCTGAGGGCGGAGACGCCTGAGGTACTCAGTCACTCAACCCACTGTCGCTGAGCTCTTGCTGAGAGCCCCCAGCCTCCCTTCTGTTGCTCTGGGCAAAAGTGTCTGCTCCCTTTTGATTAGTATTTGGACTTGCAAAAGGAATTTGCTATCATAACTCAAGCCAAATGTAAGTAATAGAGACTCTAGACAATGAAGTTTCACATCCTACTCTCCGACGGGGACTGACTTTCATCTAATTGTGTGACACCCTCGCTCCCCAGGGAGTGAATGTTGCATGTGGATTTGAGTGTGCACTATTGTGCACATGCACGTGCAAAGAGGGAATAGTGCGCTTCTGAGTGTGCATGTGAGCATGCACACACCCATGTGTGTGGGTGAGTGTGCACATGTGCCAGCAAACAAGGCAGGACTGGTGCGTGCCCAAGCTGGGATGTGTGAGTGTGTGTGGGCACACGCCCCTGTGAGTGCATTGCACGCTCGTGTGTGTGAGTGTGCCACACGGTGGGGCAGAGAGCAGTGGGGGGCTCCATGGAAGGGGCAGCACCCCCAGCGGGTCTTGTAGATGTGAAGGGAGGCATCCCTGGGGTCAGGGGCCGTGGGAACCAAGGTGCGAGGTCAGCCCCTTTTGATGAGTTTTATCGTGACGGAGACCCCGTCTGTCCTCCAGGTGGACAGGGGACTGTGCTTGATCTGCTGGAGCCCCCTTCCTCGCTGTCCTCGCCGTCACCCCCAGGCGGCCCTTCCCAAGTCACGAAGGGGATCTGCGTCTCCTGTCCTGTTTGCGTGTGCTCCTGTTGGCCAGCAGAACCGGCGGGGAGGACGCCACACTCCCTGTATGGATGCAGGCACTGATACGACAGAGGGGTGACACGCCGTCCGCGGGTGGAGGGCCCCCGGGACCGTGCTGGCCAGTCTCACCGAGGGGCACTGAGAACGGAACATGGACCCTGGAGCTTCCTGGAGCAGGTGGCCCTGGAATCAGGCAACTAAGAGCTGCCGCCCTCCTCTGGGCTCTGAGCGGTGCTCTCCACTCTCCGGCCTCGGTTTTACCACCTGTAATGTGGGCATGACTTGATGTTGCCAAGATTCCTCCTGCTCTGGGGTTTTGTGACCAGCCCTGGGCTGCTGAGATGACACAGGGCCAGCTGGGGGCCGGGGGCCAGCCGTGGCCAGAGGGGCGGTGGCACCTGGGAAGGGCCAGTGGGGCCACACTCTCTGGAGACTGCTGTCCTGAGCCAGCTGGGCTGGGCTGGTCCCCACCTGGTGTCTGCGGTCGTGGGGAGGATGTGGAGGAAGGACGCCCCGGAGAGATGCCGCAGCGGAATTCTGTCTGCGCTTTGCAGTTGGCGGCTGATTGCCTGGGGACGCAGGTGGCCGGGTGGCCGACCCATTCCGCACCCCCAGGGGTCTTTCCACCGCTATGGAGAAGATTGAGTGCAGGGGTTCGGGCCACCTGTGTGGATCTTAATGACTAACTTCAGTTTGTGGAGTGTGAGCAGACCCAGCAGGGCGCACAGAACAACCCATCTCGGGGGGACGTCTGACAACCGTGCAGGCAGAAAGCTTGTTTGGTCTCGGGCCTGGGTGAGGAGGGGGAGGCCGCTTCTCGCTCTCTCAGGGCTGGTTGCCGGATCGGTGCACAGAGCAGATGACCATACTGTCAACAGAGTCTCGGGGACATTGTGTCGGACGACCATGTACAGTCGCTCAGGCTGTATACTTCACCACTCTACTGTGAATATCAGCCCCCGTGCCTTGTGAACGTATTTCCTATGAACTTGGAACCAAGGGCGGACACGCATTCTCTCCTTATTCTGCTGCGCCCGTCAAAGCCGATGCTGCCTTTCGGTCCGCTTTCGGCTCACCCAGCTCCAATGTCCCCACGTCTGGAAGCTTCCCCAGAGTCCTCTGGGAAAGGCTATTTTTTCTAAGTTTCTTTATTTGTTTTGAGAGAGAGAGCGAGCGAGCAAGCGCACGAGTGGGGCAGGAGCAAAGAAAGAGAGAGGGAGAAAGAATCCCAAGCAGGCTCCACACTGTCAGTGCAGAGCCCGATGCAGGAAGCTTGATCCCACGAGCCGTGAGATCATGACCCAAGTTAAAATCAAGAGTTGGATGGACTGGGCCACCCAGGGGCCCCAAGGCTAAGTTCTTCCTTCTCTATTATGATATCAGTGATGGCCGCACTTTTCCTTTCCTCTGGTTCCCTTACCCCTTCGATGTGACCGTGTAGCTCAGCACGTCAAGCACCAGCCAATGTCTCACCACTTGAATCTGGTCTCGGCTCTCTGTTCCGCTTTGGCTGATGGGGCAGTGGCAAATGTACATAAAAAAGGCTTGAAAAGTGCTCGAGTATCGGGCTGCCCTGTCTTTGTGCTTTTGGGGACCCAGGAACCACCGCTATGTGAAGGAGCCTGGGCTAACCTGCTGGGTGACAGATGACAGATGGGTCCAGCTGGCTCCATCATCCTGGCTGGCTGCCAGGATGTCACACATAGGAATGAGGCCAGCTGCCCTCCCGTGCGCAGGGGAGCCCATGGGGCATCGGTGGCACAGAGAGGAGCCTTCCCACTGAGCCCTGTTCACATTGCCAGCTCCAGGGCACATGAATGATGATTATTTCAAGGCACTCAGTTTGGGGATGGTTGTTACACAGCAGTAGCTAACTGGCACATCTGTGTGCCCTCAGCACTTTGCTCATCGCTGTTCCTGCTTGGATAATCTCGTGGCAGCCACAGTGTGCACCCTGTGGGGAAGCGGTTAGGAGGACAAAGTCAGAGTCCTGGTCCCGTGAGTCCTGGCCCACGGCCTGCGTGTGGCATGATGTCTCTGAGGTTCAGACTCCCCATCTGAACCACGATGGAAAGGATTACATTCCCAGCTCATTGGGTTGTTGTCATGATTTAACATACATGCAGAATTTGCAGGTTAGTGCAAAGCTGGCACTCCATGGATGGTCACCGGCACCCTCCTCACCGCTGCCACCGCATCCCTTTGCGTGGTTCCTCATGGCTCGTCCTGGGGCCCCATGACGGGACGGGGGCAGGGACATGTCTGGCCAGGGGGTGCCCACGGCTCAAATCTCCTGCTCCTTCCTGGCCCTTTCCTCTGTGTCCCTCGGGGATTCACCCAGATGGGGAGCCCTGCTTTCCCACAATTTCTGGGAATATTTATACCCATCATTCATCTTGGGGTTTACGACTGACATTCCAAGAACAGTCACAAGATGGATGTCCCATCTCTAGGACCGCAGTCCGCCTGCTTTCCCTCACTGTGCCTGTGGCCCAGCGCGGGGAGAGGGGGGCCCTGCAGGGGTGGGCGGGGCGGCAGAGCCCGGCTGCTGCTGGCAGGAGCGAACAGACAAGACCACACCCCCACCGTGCAGCCGAAGCCCTGGCGCTGGCTGTCCACGCGGGGCTGTGCCAGCCTGTACCACACGTAGCCTGGGGCCTGGTCAGCTTGTGCCGCCCCGTTGCTGCTCTCTCTCTGACCTCAGTTTCCCTTCCTGTCAAACGATCCTCTGCTGCGTGTGCTGAGCGGCTGCTCCCTGGATGGGGCTTCCTGTCCCTTCTCAGGCTGGCCCTCGCTCCTGCTCACCTGCGGTGGGGATGCTCGCTGGGTGATGTCCCGTGGCCGGTGCGGGGAGCAGGGCGGGGCTGGGCGCCTCCTACAACGCCGGTCTGGGCGGGGCCCGGAGAGAGGCGTGGCGCTGATGTGGGCAGACCTCTTCCCACCGGCCCTCCTCACCGCCCTGCGATGCCCACAGCGAGGGGTCGGACAAGGGCTGTGGGGTGGAGCAGGGCTGAGTGCGCTGATCCTCGATTGGCTTGTGCCCTCAGGCAGGCGGCTTGGTCTTTCTGGGCATCCGTGTCTCCGTCTGTAAACCGTGGTGACAACGCTGTGGCGTGAGGCGGAAGGAGCCTGTGCCACAGGCCGCACGAGTGCTGCGCTCGGTCAGGACCAGCTCCCTGCACCGCTGTCCCCTGGTTCTAGACAAGGATTCTGAGGCTCAGGGAGTGAGAGGCCTGGCCCAGGGCCCCAGCCCATGTGGGCGGGGAGAGGGTGTGCTGAGCAGAGGGCAGATGGCCACAGCCAGGGCAGTCAGGGAGGGCTTCCTAGGGGTGGCAGCGCCCAGGTGCAGCCTTGAGGGCTGGTCAGGACTCGGCCGGACTGGGGGGTGGTAAGAGGCACTCCTATCCAGGGGAGGAAATGAGTTTCACACTTGGGAGCCCGTCTGACGACAGATGTCACTCTGGCCAGTCCCCCACTGGAGAGGAGCCCTCTGTGGCTTAAGAGACGGGCTTTCCAAGAGGAGTCAGTAAGCTGTTTGTGTACCTGCAGGGCCAGGAGGTTCACTAACCCCTCAGACAACCCACTGTCTTTGTACATTGCTGGGCTGCGAATGGGCCTCCCCATGCCTGTGGCTCTGTCCTGCCCGGCGCCCCCTCTGGAGGGCCTCCCAGGCCTCGGGTCTGGTCCTGGTCACCTTCCCCCGGGCACGACCTGATGAGCGGCCAGGCGCTGCCAGAAAGGAAGCCCGGACTTCCCCAGCACCTCCTTTATGTACCTGCTCACCTCTTCCTGGGCTGGCGGTGCCGGAGTGCTTGTACACACAAGTGCACACACATGTGCGCCCACCACACATGGACACAGACACACATGCAAGTGCAGATGCACATGTACACACACATGGGCACACACGTGTGCACATACCTCACACAGACACATGCACGTACGCATACATCACACATGGAAACAGACACGCAGACACATGCATACATAGGTGCATATGTACACACATATGGGCACACACATGTGCACACATGAACACACTGCACGCAGACACACACATGCATGCACACACTACACATGGACATAGACACACATGCACACACAGGTGCACATGCACACACATATGGGCACACACAGGCGCACACACATGGGCACACAGACACACATGCACATGCAGGTGCACGTGCACACATACCACACAGAAACAGACACACGTGCACACGCACACACATGGGCACACACATGCACACATGGGTACAAACATGCACATGCAGGTGCACACGCACACACATGGGCACACACCACAATGGACATAGACACAGGTACACACGCAGGTGCACATGCACACACATATGGGCACATACAGGCGCACCCACATGGGCACACAGACACACGTGCACATGCAGGTGCACACGCACACACACCACATGGAAACAGACACGTGCACATGCACACACATGGGCACACAGCACAATGGACACAGACACAGGTACACACGCAGCTGCACACGCACACCCATGGGCACACACTCCTCTGTGCGGGACGCAGGGGTGGCCCTGAAGGCCGAGCTGTGTGTGCACAGCTCAGCGCACCCATCTCCCAGCTTCAGGGGTGGCGGCCTTTCAGCGGGGTTTCGGGGTGAGGAGCCTCTCCCCCATGCCTTTCTTAAACATTTCCCAGGGCGAAGATGCTGCCCCCAGGACCAGCCGGCTGTCCATCTGCTGCTGAGGGCTCATGGGGACGGGGTGGCCCCTGCACCCTCGGATGTGGCTTTCCCAGCCCCCTCCCACCCGTGCCGCTGGCCCCCGGGCTCTCGCCGGACGTGGGCCTGTACAGGCTGGCAGCTGATGTGTTTATTTGCCCGGTGGTGGGGGCGGGCGGGCAGGCGCGGCGGTAATTGGTACATTTTGTAAGCAATCATCTCCTGGCACCTTCTGCTGCGGCATGTGGGCTGCCCGGTCCTGTTAATCATGGCCCGCAGCCCGGGCCCCTCGCCTGACAGCCTCATCTCTCTCCCCGGGAAGCGTGGAGCGGCTCCGGCCCCTAATGGTGTTATCTGTTATTCCTGGACACCCTGCTCTCTCCTGGCACACGGACAGTGCTGGGGCCTCTGCACGAGGCCCGGAGGGTGGGTGAGGGGTGGCACGGATCCCGGGCCTGTGTCTGGCCAGGCCAGGGCAGGGTGTCAGGGACCGCGTCTTGGCTGGCCCTCTGCACGGCACTGCCTCTGATTTACCGGCAGAGAGGCGGGCAGGGAGGCTAATGCCGGGGACTGGGCCACACCGCCGGGGTGGGCGGGATTGATCCCAGGTCCCCTGGGTGTAGCCATGCGCAGTCAGAGGAAGCTGTGGAGTTTCAGGGCCCACCGCAAAATGAAAACCAAGGCCCATTGTTTAAAAATTATCGATACTTTCAAGAAGGCAAGAGCAGAGAATTAAACCAAGCAATGGATCTTTCTGACTTGGAACCTTGTGTGACTGCATTGGTCACACATACGTGAAACTGCCCTGTGCAAAGCTTTCACACGCTCTGTGCACACACATCTGCATGCTCACACATGTGCACACATGTGTGCACAGGCACATGGCATCAGGGAGTGCTGTGGGCGCCGGGCAGAATGGTCGGGCTTCAAGTCCTGCTTACTTGGAGGTCGTGGGCAAATTCCTCCCTGCCCTCAGTTTTCTCACTTCTAAGAGGGGCCCAGGACAGAGCACAGGGCCAGGGATGCGACGTGGTGCAATGCAGGGAGTGGCCCCAAGCAGGGCTCCGGTAGGAAAGGAGGTCTGGTGTCATGATTCACGTTTTTAATGACAGAGATGATGGCCACGTATGGGAAGGACAGCAGCAGATTAATCCTCATGGTTAATGAGCAGCTCCCCGTGTGCTGGCTTCATTCCTGCGCTGGTCCTGCCGCACGCTCACTCACAGCACACACAGCACCCACGGGGTGCCGGGTCTCTGCAAGGTGCTGACCTGCCTAGCAATCCACTGAGGCTCACTCAGACTTCTGCATTTTAAACGCTCATCCATCCACCCACCCATCCACCCACCTACATCCATCCATCCATCCGCCCATCCATCATCCATCTTCCATTCATCCACCCATCTGTTAGCTGCACCTAACCACCCATCCACCACTCATCCACTCATCTACTCACTCACCCACCCATCCACCCACTCACTCACCTATCCATCCATCTATCCATCATCCACCCACCCACTCTCCCACACACCCATCCATCCACACAACTATCTACCTATCCAGCTACCTACCCGCCCATCCATCCACCTACCCATTCATCCATTCATCCACTCATCCACCCCCCACCCATCCACCATCCAGCCATCTATCCATCATCTATCTATCCATCCATCCGTCCACTCACCCATTGCTCTATCTTCCTTCCTTCCTTCCTTCCTTCCTTCCTTCCTTCCTTCCATCCTTCCTTCCTTCCTTCCTTCCTTTCTCCCTTCCATGCACCCACCCATCAATCCTTCCATCCATTCATCCAGCCAGCCAGCCAGCCAGACAATACTCATTCCTTTGGCAAGAATTCACCAAGCTCCCACTTTGTGCTAGCACCTGGGATCCAAGAGTGAACAGTCTACAGGAGCTCTGCCCTAGAGGCCATCCCAGCTGGGTGGTGGGGTCAGTAGATGGAAACATCTCTACCATTCCTTAACTCTGTGCTTGCACCAGTGAGGTGTGCTTGGTGGGCTATGGATGTGGGGGCGGGGTTGGTGAAGCAACTACTGGTTGAGAAGCGGGAAGGGCTCACTGAGGGGACATTTACTTGAGTCTTGAAAGGTGAAGGGGAGTTTCCAGCTTGGAAACATCAGTGTGGACAGAGGGACTGAGGCAGGAAGAAACCTAGGGTAGGAAGGGTGGGGACTTCAGCTCATCTGTGCACATAACCTGGCACCCAGCCTGTGGCTGGGCTCAAATCCCGGCTCAGCTGTGCATAGCCTTGCCACCTTGGGCAGGTCATTTGATCTCTGTGCCTCAGTTTCCTCATCTGCAAGTTGTGGATAGTTATAACACCTCCCCTTCAAAGACTGTTCAGGATTAAAGGTGTTAATTCAATCAAGCACTTAAAATGGTGCTGGGTACATTGTAGGTACATGCCAGTAGTAGAGATACAAAAAACTTCCAAGTAGATCTTTCATAAGTTAAAAAATTTTTAATTGTAACTCCAGTATAATTAACATATAAATTGATCTTTTACATTTAAAAATATTGTGGCTTGATAGGATGATCTGTCTGGGCCCAGCCCAAGTTCTAGTTAAGAAAGTGAGGTGAGGGAGGGTATTCAATGTGAAGTGACATACAGGAAACCCTCCCAAGACAGGCGATGAGCTAGGGCACCTGGGTGGCTCAGTCGGTCAAATGTCAGACTCTTGGTTTCGGCTCAAGTCATGATCTCATGGTTCAGGAGATCGAGTTCCAAGTCAGGCTCTGTGCATACAGTGAGGAGCCTGCTTGGGATTCTCTCTTTCCTTCTCTTTCTGCCTCTCCCCTGCTCGCACTGTCCCTGCCTTTCTCAAAATAATAAATACACAAATTTAAAAAACAAGATAGGCAATGAGCCATACTTTCTTAGCCATTGATCCCAAGAGTGGCATGGCCATGTTTCTGGAGGTTTCTATTACACACCAGGGCTGGAATACATCTTTAACTAGTTCATGAACTAGCCAAGCAGAGTGTAAATGCTTGAAGCCTGCTGAGGTTGGGGATGAGGGGAACCCAGCACCCAGGGGGCTCGGAGGAGAAGCCGTTGCTGTTAGGGGGTCAGGGAGAGACTCAAAGGTTTGCCCGAGCTGTCCAGACAGATGAAGAAAGGAGAGGGGGTCTGTGCGTGGCTGGGAGGTGGAGGAGACTGGCAGCGAAGCCGGGCACTTCCCAGCAGAGCAGACACTTGGAGGTCTGGAGACAGACGTGCACGCAGCCGGTGGACGGGGGTGGGCAGGAGGTCGTCATGTTTGTGGCCCTCACTACGATGATTCACAGACCCTCCGAGGCAGCTGTGCTGCCCTACATCTGAGAAGGACACACTTTGGTTCGGAAAGGTCGGGTGGTCAAGAAGGGGCCTGAGCCCTGGACTCTCCTCCCGGGCCACAGAAGGGGGTGGTTAATAGGAGCAGAGGGAAGTGGGTGGGATTTATGTCTCTGGGTGACAGGGTTCCTGACTCCCAGCCTCCTGTGTGAGTGGCAGCCAGATACCTTGGGAGGAGGAGTGGCCAGGTTGATGGCCCCCAGGAGCCTTGGTTGAGGGGCCAGCAGGGGCACAGCCGGGTCTTGCATCTCCTGATGACCTTTCTAGTCTGGGACAATGCCTCCTGAGGTCCAGTCCGGAAAGCCAGCCTCACAGGGCAGCTTTGCTCCGGGGGGCCTGTGGGAGGCTGGGGCTGTGGTAGAGGCAGCCTCTCCTGTCCGTGGTGCTGCCCAGCGCCCATCCCAGGACAGCTCTGCAGCGCCCCCCACCCCCACTCCCATCACTCTGCTTCCAGGGTCACCTCCACACTACCTCCTTCACAGTCAGCTCCACCTGTGCAGACCCTGTGATGCCATCTCTCCACTCTAAGATCATCAGGGACTCCCCACCTGCACCCACCTGGCACCAGCCCAGGGCCTGGAAGGGCTTCTCTCTTCACCCCTGTTCTGGAGCCCCTGAGCCTGACTCGCTCACCCACCCCTGCAGCGCCTGCCTCTGTTTCCTGAGGGCAGACCAGAGTTCTCTGCTCCCAGATGTCATCTGTGGCTCCTAGTGACCTGATACTCAGACGGGGTCTGGAGGGACTTCAGTCTCATCCTCCATCAGTGCCCTCGGATCCCACCTCAGGCTTCTCATACTGTGCTCTGGTTGGGGGAGCGGGACGGACACTCCCCTGGGGGGAAATCACTGCCCACCCCACGCCCTCTTGGGATTTCAGCCTGGAGCAGTCTCTGCACCTGCACTGAGCGTCCCACCTGACTTGGGACATCCCCCAAGCTTAGGGCTTCGTGTTCCAGACATGTGACGGACATGCAATTGCTGAGTGCCTGTGTTTCTTGGCTTGGCTCCTCACCCTGGCTGTCTGGGCTAGAGGACCCTAGACATCTCTTTGTCTGAAGCCGAGTCAGCATGTGAACCAAGAGCCATGCAAATTCCCACCAGAAACAAAGGGGTCCCAGTGGCCTCAGGCATGGGGTGCTCCAGCCCCTAATGTGAGTGAAGGCGCCTTTTAGCTTGGGGACAACCCAGTGTGCACGAAGATGCCTTGAGTTCCAAGCTATGAGGCAGGTCCCTCAGGGTCCTTTCAGCTCTGGCTCCGTGAGGGGTGCTGGGCAGCAGCTGACTGACCATGTCCCAGATCTGCCGGCTCATTGGTGTGATGAGATCACATGTCCTCAAGCCTGGCTCCTCCATCCACCACTATGTGGCCTCAGGCAACTTCCTTAACCTCTACAAGCCTCAGTTTCCCCATCTGTAAATTGGGCAATCTCTATTGTTGTGAGTTTACAATTAGCTCATGAATGTAAAGTGCTCAATATGTAAAAGGCTCCTGGTGTTTAATGGACTCTGCCCCTGATGTTTGTGTTACCCCCTCTCCTAACAGCCATGGTCACAGCCTCCCCGTTGGGGCTTTGAAGAGGAAAAGGACCTCTGCATCCTTTTGTGAAAGAGCAGGCCTCCTTAATATCAGCGGAGGCTCTGCCACAATCTCAAAGAGATATTGATCTGTCACCAACACGCATGCCCTCCGCAGCACATGCCCCTGGAGAGAGAGATGAAAGCCTGCCCGGGCAGCCACCCTGTGCTCTCACTCATTTTTTGACGCTGTGAAAAGGATCAATCCAGGATGTGAGGTCCAGGGGCTTTGGGGATGGCTGCTGCCAAGCCCTGTTTCTGGAATGTATGGGGCTGATTATGAGGGCCACTGCCCCTCACTCCTGGGGCCAAGAGAGGGACGGACCCGGTCATCTACACGGAAGGACAGGGGTTCCGCCGGTCAGCACCACGGACAGCGCCACAGGAAGCCGGGAATGCGCTGTGGGCCCTCCTCCTACAGATGTGATGCCAGGGCAAACCGCAAAGGCTAGGGCCAGCTGGGCAGACAGCTCACGGGGCTTCGTGGGTGCAGAGATGCCGGGCAGCCAGCTGCTTGGCAGACGACCACCGGGAAGGATGGAGTGCCCACATCCAGCAAGGGCTCCCTTGATGTGCAGTGGTGCTGGGTGGGTGGGCCAGCCTGCAGGGCTGAGGGAGGAAGGTGGGCAGGGGGCTCGAGCCCAGGGGTCTCCATGAGCAGTGTCGGTGTGAGGACAAGCAAAGGGAGAACCAGGGTACGGTCAGGGCTCCCTCGGGGTCTCTGGAGGCCACAGGACAGTCAGCCTTGCATATGAGCAGACAGGAGGGTGGGGCCGTTCACCCAGTGGAGCAGGGCCCTGCCTGTGGGGCAAGAGTGGGCTGGCAAATGCCTGGTCTTCCATTTCCAGATGGGCACTTTTCTGTGCTCTACTCCTGAGTTATGGTCTTTGAGACACCAGGTCTTGTGTGTCCAAGGTGATCCCTCCCTGAACTTGGCCAATCCTTGCTCATGGCAACGGCGAGGGTCAGATCAGTCCAACGGATGGTGTAGGTGTGAATGCACCAGCTGGCATCCGGGCCCGCCCTCGGTCTCTCTTAGCCACGTTTGCTGTGTTGGTAAAGTGGGGTCTTATGCTCTGGCTCCCCCAAGAGTCCCAGCAGCCCCGCAGTGTGGAGAACACGTCTCCAGCCGTCCTGACATGTGCACTGGGGTCTCGGAGCCTCCGTGTCCTCCTCCAAGAATGGAGAAACTGACGCTTCCCCCAGAGTGACACTTCATCTCGCAAAGCCCCCGCCTGCTGCCTGCTGTCAAAGTCCTAGAGAACTGCAGGTTGGCGGTGGCGGTCTGGGCAGGGAAGCTTCCAGAGCCCAGGGCCTGCATTTCCTCCTCCTCCTGGCCCCCAAGGTCTGGCCGGACTGGGCTCTGGGCAGCTGCTTTGGGGGAATGGGTCTCGAGAGGCAGGCCTGCTTAGATGGATGACCCGGCCATGTCAAATGTGGAGTGGGGCCCATGGGAAGATGGAGAGAAATACAGCCTTTCCTCTTAACGACAGTGTGACGGTAGCAGCGAGCATCAAACATGCGGGACGTTTATGTGTCCTCGTAAAACAGGGGCTGTAATTCTCTCTCCGTCTTGGGCAAAGCCTTGGGGCCCGCGTGCCCTCTGAGTCACCTCTGGGAGGCATGATGCCTCTTTGGAGATCCTTGGAGCCTGCGTGGCCTCGGGGGCTGGGACTCCAGCTAAGGCAGGGTCCTTCATGTCCCAGAGGACTGCAGGGTCAGCAAGGGGGCAGAAGGCCAGAGGGGACCTGTCTGGGGAGGTCATGAGAATCTTCCAGAAAGCGGATTTGAGGAGGGGCCAGTGGGCACTGGGGAGGGAAGGAGCAGAGGATGCAGGGAAACTGTGTCCTGCTCAGTGCAGTGGCCAGTGCTGGGACCGACCTGAGAGGGAACGGCATGGTCTCGGGCCAGTCCCCTCCCTGAAAAGTGTCAGGTCTGACCGCTACCCCACTGGTGAGACCCCGTAGGACCTGGGGAGGGGAGGGCTCTTCTTGAGGCTTGCGACCCACGCAGGGGCCCTGGGGCTCCATCCGGTGGGGGTGGGGGTGGGGGTCCTTCCACACTGGTGCCTCAGGAGACTGCTGGGCCCTGTGTGGTCCCAGGGGGACATCTGGGTGTCATTGGATTAGATGCATTTGAACAGGTGTCTCTCCCGCCCCTCTCACTCTTGTGTCCCTTGTGTCTCTCCAAGAGAGGAAACTGCAGGCGGTGTTCTCTAACATCTATTTGACCTAGAATCTTCCTCAGCAGCGTCTCCTGGGGGCTGTGCTGAAAGCAGGAGTCAGGCTGCCGGGAAGGTGGTGCTGTTCTTCCAACTTTATGGAGCCGTCGCCCAGAGAGGCCGTCTAACTGTCCCAAGGCCACACCAGCGTTCTGTACTGACAGCCGTGTTGTCACCACATGGGGCTGGGAGACCCTCGAGGACTCAAACCTCAGGAAACGCTCAAGCAGGACACACCCAAGGCGAGGGGCGCTCTTTCAGGTCCCTGCGTCCTCGGGGGGGCGGGCAGGTTGGAGCCTGCTGGCCACAGGCAGGAGGTGACCTGTGTCTAGGGGAGGCCCCTGCCTAGGACCCAGGTGCCGACCTGGGTGCGGCTGTGGGGTCAGAGACCCCAGGAGGGATGGGGCTCACCCAGGGAAGATTCCCGCAATGCCTCAAATGGCCCCTTCTCAGCCCACTCTTCCAGAAGAGATGGCCGGGGCTCAGGGGCTGGGCAGCCTTCCTGGGTCACACAGCCACGGGCGGGACCACAGCCCAGCTCCGGGGAAGGGCACCCCCGCGGGCCTGACCCCTCCGCCCCTGCTCTCCCTGAGGCTCTCACTTGGTTCAGGTAGCTCCTGCTGCCCCTCTTGTGTGGGGTGAGTGAGAAGGGGCCGTGAGTCCTGTAAGGAGACCCTGTAATGGAGGCTGGCTGGGCTCAGTGGGCGATTAGTCACCGGAGCTGGAAAATCCACGAAGCTCTGAGAGGTCGTGAGGGATGACTGGGGTTTCTGGGGCAAACAGAGCCCCCCAGACACACTGTGTCCCTGTGGCAGCCTCAGCCGGGCTTGGGCTGGGGACGAGGGTGGTGGTCCGGAAGCAAAATACCGCCCCCATCCCCACCAAGTGGGGGCGGGGGTGGGATTTGGGGGAAGGCGTTGCTCCTCAGTGGTTCCTCAGTCTGCAGGGGTCTGACCCGGGAGCGCTGGGGAGGCCTGCGCCCCTGCAGACCTGCCTGCACCCGGCCCTTGGACGCGGACACACGTGCCGAGAGGGAAGGTTTTCCGGCAGAGCGAGTCCTGGGGGCCCTGCCCTAGCCGCCCGGGGATGGGGCCTCGCGGAGCCCCGGGTGGAGGGGGGCAAGGCGGGTGCCGCTGTGGGCAGCATCTCAGTGTCCGGACCCTCTCTCCTTCGGTGTCCGTCATTGCTCCAGCCTTTCCTCGGCTCCCCTCTGCCTTCCCCAAGCGCTGACTCCACTCTCTGCTGCTCCTGTCACTTGTCCCCTGAGCCTGAGTCCTCACTGGGGCCCACGGCTCCCCTGCTCAGGACCTGCCAGCCTGCCCCCTCTCTCCACACCCACACGGAGGGTCCCGTCCTCCTCACCCTCCCCTGTCTTCAGCTGCAGCCTTTGCCTTCTTGAAAGAACTTACTGGACTTTCCATCCCTCTTCCCTGCTGGGGGGCACAGCGCTGCCCAGCCGCTTTCCCAGGGGCTAGGAAGTCCTGATCCGCACAGGATCCCCTGCGGGGCCCTGCGGGGGGGCCCCAACAGCTCCCAGGACCCAGCCTACATGTGGAAGCTTCTGGGTCCTAAACGTCCTTCCAGGGACACAGGCGTGGTCTCATGGCTGGAGCCGGGTCCCAGTCCACAGCCGGGGTCAGATTCCCAGAGACGTGTCGCGGGTCAGGGCTGCTCAGGGCTCCTTCCCCAGACCCGGGTAGGCGGAGTCCGCAGACTCCTCCCACGGTGGGTCACGTAGATGGCCTTGAGTCCCTCCGGGGGGCAACGGCCTGCTGTCTGCGGGTGCGCTGACCCCCGACCTTGCTTTTACGGACTCCAGGACACTCTGGCGATGGGCGCCTGTGTGCCAGCATGGGGGGGTGGGAGTGGGCAGAGCAGGGAGGGAGAGGGGAGCAGTGGTGCGATCACTATGGAGCTGACACTGGCCATAAACTTTAATCAATTTAAAACCTATTTTCTGGGTGTTAAACTTCACAACCCATTTAACAGGCCTAGCAGGTCGGTGTCTCTGCCCCAGCCACCCCTTGGACGGACCGGGCCCGAGGCTGGTCAGGGTGCCCACAGGTGCTGGGGGCTGGGGCGAGCCCGCTCCAGCCTGAGACCGTGATGGGAAGCAGATCCTAGGACCCGCCTCTGTGCCCCAGAGAGGGGTGGGCGGGGCCAGGGGCCCTGGGCGGAGGTGGCCCTGTGACCCCGTTCTTCAGGAGCAGGGGCGCGGTCTCTTCCCCTTTACAGATGGAGAAACTGAGGCCCTGAGATGCTATGGGGGACACAGGTCCCTCAGTTGTAGGTAGCGGATTCCAGGCGCTCCGTGGACTCACAGCTGGGACACAAATCCGGGCATCCACATGGGGTCCTGCTTCCCCCCCCCTCCCGGCAGAGCTGAGCCTGGCAGGTTGCTGGACACAGGGCTCTGCAGGGGGGAGGGGGGCGCTTCTAGAGAAGGTCTAGAAGGACTCTGCTTACTCCCGGAAGGAGCTTTGTGGACACAGGAGGTGCCTGCCCACCCCGCTGTGGTGATCTTGCTTATTTCCATCTGCGTGTCACACCTGGAAACAACTTTGTGGACAGCGCGTCTCAGCCTCGGGGGCTGGGGTGATGGCTGCTCCCCGTGACGAGGGGGCCCGTGCTTCACCTGTTTGGGGGCGTGTGGTGTGTGTGTGGGCGGGGGAGGGAGGTGTATGGAGTATGTGTGGGGGGTGTGTGTGGGGTGTGAGTGGGGTGTGAAGTGGGACAGTTTCCAAACCCTTGGAGCCCATCAGACTCAGGGAGGCAGCTGCAAGATGCTCTGTGGGCCCCAGTCCTTCGGTCCTTCATGTAGCAAGCATTTATTAGGCACCGCCTGTGTGCCTGGCCCTATGACAGGTTGTGAGTAGGGGACGCCCTGTCCTGGAGGGGATAGGAGCCTCAGTGGGCAGTTCCGGCTGGTGCTCATGGGGCCCAGAGAGGCGTGTTTCCCTGTGGAGGTGACCCCGGACTTGGGTATGAGGGTATGAGTGCAAGCTTATCAGGGAGAGAAACGGAGCGGCGTTCAGTGTGTAGTGACCAGTCTGGGCGGTGGCACAGGGGCAAAGCAGCTCCGTGAGCCGTCCCATAACCCCAGGGGAGGGACTGAAGGAGGGCGGTGTGCTGAGAGAGTCCAGGGGGAAGAGATGTGCATTGGACGTGAGCGTGCATTAGGGAAGGCTTCCTGGAGGTGGCGGCTCATGTGTAAGGCCCTGAGCTTGGGCATTCCAGCCGAGGGACTGCAAGGCCTTGCCCAGCCCCCCACAGCCTTTGTCTCCCTGGAGGACTTTGGGGCCACCCCTCTGTTGTCTTTTCATCAATGCACACACTGGTGGGGCTGCATTCGCATCTCCTGGACTCACAGACGTCTGCCCGAGGGACAGGTGGGGCGTCCCTTCCCTGCCCGAGGTGCTGAGATCCCAAGGCCCAGTCCATGGGGGCCCAGGCCTGGGGACAGACAGACGTCCCCGAGAGGGGCCAGGGCCCTGTCGTCACAGCCGGCTCCGTCTACAGACGCTTGATGGAATGACAGTCACCACCAACGGAGCTGCGTGGCTCCGGGGCACGGGCCGTGGCCGCGCCTGGCGGTCTGCTCGCCCCACTGCACTGAACAGGTGAAGAAGGAGCTCCAAGTGACCACGCGGCTTGCTGGAGGTGCCGGCCCTCCGGGCAGCGTGTGGACCCGGCGTCACTCTCTGGTGAAAACTGTCACGTGGCTTCAGGAGCAGCACCCGCAGTCCGGGTGGAGACCCTCTTGCGCCAGAGCTCTCGTCCCCAGGCCTCAGTTTCTCCATTTGTTGGGGGCAGGGGCTGACCTGCCTGCTCTCCGAGAACCCTGCCGGCGCCCATCCGCCCATCCGCCCCTCGCGCCCCAGGCGGTCCCTGCCCGGCCCCTCCCCCTCCTGGCTGCCTGCCCAGCAGCCTCCCCCAGGAGAACAGCCCTGGGGTGCAGACAAGGCTCCGCTCTCCCTTCCCGACGCCCGACACCCTCGCTCAGAGCCGTGGGGGCAGATGGAACCTGGCGGGCTGAATAAACGAGGGCACGCTTCCTGTGAAGCAGCCGTCACATCAGACAGCGGGAGGTCCTGTTAGGAAGGCACGCCGGGCTGCGTGTCTGGGACAGAGCGGCTTTTCCAGGGTCCTCGGATGGCCGGGCCCCGTGCCAGGCTCCTGGGGCTGCCTGCAGGGGTCATACCCGGCTGTCCCCTGGGGGTCTGGGTACCAGGAGGGATGAGGGTGCAGCTCAGAGAGCCCCAGGTCATGGCCCCCCGCCCCGCCCCACACCCAGGCTGGCACACTGGAGCCTTTCTTGGCGTGAGGACACTCTGCCGTCTCGGGGTTCCAAGAGTGGGGTTCTGTCCATTCCTGGGGACTTCTGTGGGTCAGGACCCCGCAGGGGACCGCAGAAAGCCCCTGCTCCGGACACTGGGACGGTAGCAGGACAGAGGAATTGTCCTCTCATTTCGTCAGGCACTTGCCATGTGCCCAGCCTGGTGTAAGCGCTTTGCGAACATTCGGTCACATTCGGTCCCAGGGACCCCCCTTGGCGAGGCCGCAGCACCCCCACCTCACGGATGAGGAAGCCGGGAGCGACAAGGGCAGGTGACATGCTCAGGGTCCTGGTGGGTCTGGCGTGTGAACCGCTGCTCCCAAACCCTGCGGGACGCAGGCAGGAAGCCAAGAAGGACCCAGCGCCCCCCACCCCCCACCCCGTGCCGGGTGCCCAGATAGGATGGGGTGCAAGCGCTGCTCTGCTCTTCTGGTGGACGGTCAGGGCAGGCCTCTCGAGGAGGGTGGTGTTTGGGAAGAGGGGGTGAAGGGAGGCGGGGTGGGGTGTGGAAGGTGGCGGGGGAGGGCTGAGCCGAGAAGGGACAGACGGGTCAGGGCCAAGAGTCTGTTCACTTTGCAGCCCCCCCCCCCCACCCCAGATCTGGTGAAACATCCCACCTGTGGTCCCGTGGCCCCTACTTCCTGATGGGGTAATCTGTGCGCTGTCCTCTGCAAACGCCCAGCCTCATGACCCCCGTTAGGACCCCATAACCCTGACCTTGCCGCTCTACCAGCTCAGGCCTGGATGCTCCCTCTCTCCAGGGTCTCCACGTTGAGAAAACTCAAACTCATCTGACTTCTCTCCCGCCCCCCACCCCCATCCCTCTCCACCCCTCCCTGAGGCCACCTCCTCCAGGGAGGCGGCCGGAACACCCAGGGGAAGGTGATTTCCGCCTTCTCTGCGCTCCTATAGCATTTGCACGGGGCTATAGCTCTATTGTCAAGTGTCCCCTTCTGGGGCAGCGGTCCTCCTTTGCTTCTGGGGTGTTTCTTTGGGGTCTCTGAGGCAGCCAGCAGGCATTCTGCTGACCCCCCACCCAGGCCCATGTTGGGTGCAGCTGAAGAGACGTGGCCGGATTACATGGGGAAGGTGCTCGCTGCTTGGAGGGTGGCTGGAAGGCAGGCGAGGGCTGGACAGACCCCGGGGAGCCGGGCGAGGGCCGGGCGGGAGGCCTCACCAGGCAGGGCGGAGGCTGCGACGCAGATTCTCACCGGGAGCAGAAAGATGCGAGCCGGGACCCACGGGCTGGACGCCAGGAAGATGCTGATCTTCTGGCCGGGGGCACAGGTCCAAGTGCCACCGGCAGCCGTCAATGCCACTGCCATTGCCCGGGATCTCCCCGGACACTTGCCACTGTAATGGAGGATGCTCCCACAGCCCCAGAAGAACCTCTTATTGAGTCGCCTGGGGGAAAGCGAGAGACTTGTGTTTGGACCCAGGTCCCCTGGCTGAGAGCCGGAGCCTCTTTCTACCCCCTCCCGGGAGACCTCGCAAAGCCTGGAGGGGACAGGCTGAGTCTGGGGTGCTCCCCACCCCTACCGGGGGCTGGGGTGTCTGGGTCTGGAGCCTGCAGGGAGGGCTGGGCTGAAGACAGGGGCCCCCACAGGGGCTTGGAGGAGAGGAACCAGCCCAGCTGCCTCAGAGCCCTGGCCGGCTCCCTTCTGAAGCGGGCACACTGAGGCGCCAGGCGTGTCCGCGAGGGAGCCCGACCTGGGGCCAATGCCCGGCAGCTGCGGTGCCCGGGACCCTCGGTCCTTCCCGTGTGGATCCGCTCTAGAGGTGGCTCCGGGTTCTGTGGGTTGCGACCCACTGTTGGCGATTCTCACAGACTTTGAACTCAGTTCCCAGGAAGGAGAGAAAATGGTTGGAGCTGGTGGTGTGGACTGGCCGGGACCATGTGCCTGGACAGGTTGGCGGCCTGCTTCTCCTCCCTTCTCCGGGCCCCGGGGGCACCCCAGCTGGGCAGGGGCCGGGGGTGGCCAGGGAGCCGAGGACACCGGGGACCCGCAGGCAGGGCTGAGCAGGCCTCTGCCCCTTGAGCAGACACAGAATGAACGCGGGGATTGGAAGGTCCTGCTGACCCCAAATTTTCTTCTAGCTTGGTAAAATTTCTCCCACTAGGAAAGTGCTGTGGAAACGGAGCCCTGGTCCCCTTCCCATCCTGAGCCCTGAGCCTGGCCACAGGTGGGATCTTGATCATTTCTTCCCAGACTTGACACAAGAGCTCACAGTCTGGCCACAGGGATGAGGTGACCTTTAACAACATAGGCTGGGTCAATCTGGGCGTAGAAGTCCAGGAGGTCTGCGTTTGTCATCCATTCAGGACAATCCAGGAGGGCTTCCTGGAGGAGGACCAGTGGTATGGCAGCTGAGGTCTGAGGGATACAGAGAACACCCGGTTCCGGACAGAGGGCAGTGTCTGCATGTGGTGGGAAGTCGGGGAAGCAGGTGGGGCCCCGGGAAGACTTGGGGAGACCCCTGTGTGGCATCTCACCTCACTTGAGCTCCCTCCCCTCTCCCAGGTTCCATCAGTGTCTTGAGCTCCCAGAGCGGTTTCTGCAGTGGCTGCGGGCGTCTGGCCTCTGGGCGGCTGCAGCTCCCCGTTCCTGCTCTGCCGCCCCAGCCTCCTGGGGGACCCCACACACAAAGTCTTAGAGTGAGTTCTGACTGTGCCAGGCCCTCATGGTAAGGGCCCAGTGCTCGGTGGACCTGGACACGGAACCTGCTGGTCACAGGGGCCTGGTGCTCAGAGAAGGGTGGAGGAGGAGGAGGCTTCAGTTCTAGCTTGATCCAGGCGCACAAACAGAAGCTTCAACACCCTATCTCTGCTTCTCTAATCTCTGGATGATGTTCATTCTGAGGATCCCAAGGAAGCAGGATGAGAGTCAGGACCGCCCAGCCCGATGCCTCCCAGATTGCTGCTCACGGCAAATAGAGAGTAAGTTCATGAGAGCCGTCCTTAGTTCCGGGGTTCACCTGGGGACCCGGGCACACGCCCACCCCTGAGCCCACCACTACAGCGGCGAGGATTTGGTGCTCCTACTGGCTCACGTCAGGTGGCCCCAGAGAAGGAGGGAGGCTCCCCAAAAGAAATAGAGGGGATCTTTTTCTGGAAGTGCTTCTCTTTTTTAAATTTTCTTTTAACATTTTAATTATTTTTGAGAGAGAGAAAGACAGAGCACGAGCTGGGGAGGGGCAGAGAGAGAGGGAGACACTGACTCCGAAGCAGCTCCAGACTCCCCGCTGTCAGCACAGAGCCTGACGTGGGGCTCAAACCCACGAACCATGAGATCATGACTCGAGCTGAAGTCGGACGCTCAACCGACTGAGCCGCCAATGTGCCTACATGATGCTGTGGATTGGTCCAGGCCTGCCTCAGTTTCCCTCCCCTGGGGCTCCAGGCTACAGCAGCTCTGCTCCTGATGGGTAAGAGAAGAGTAGAGAGGATGAGGGGGCAGGACCCAGGCTGCAGGGGCTGAGGGCCCTCTGCCTGGAGCCGTGTGTGGGGCCGGGCTCACTGTGGCCTCAGAGGGAGGGGCCGTGGCCTTAGAGGGAAGGGCCTGTGGCCGCAGAGGGAGGGGGGCCGTGGCCTCAGAGGGAGGGGCCGTGGCCTCAGAGGGAGGGG
>NC_043714.1:76355862-76372923 GCF_006229205.1 Suricata suricatta
TCCGCCAGCTGGAAGGGCCTTTCTGTTCTGGGCCTTCTGCCCTCGTCACTTGCGGTGACATGGAGGCCCAGGGCAGGGCAGGGAGGGTGGCACCGGACGCAGCCGGGCTCCGGGCACGTGATCACAGGCCCGGCGGGGCCACCTTGCGCATCAGCCACAACGCCCGGCCCCACGTGCCTTTGAGGGACTCATAGATAGGTTTTAATTTCCGTTTAAACAGGAAGAGAAAAAAATACAGTTTAAGTCCAGGAAAACATTTATTTTGTGCTGTGAGTATTTCTGCCGTTACACCAACACAGTCCTAAAGTATTTTAAATTTATTTTTCATGGAAGAAGGCCCATAGGCACCTGTGTTCCCAGGCACAGGTGTTGGGTGGCCTGGAGCACAGATCCCCTGGCATGGGGCCAGGGGCAGGTGCACTCGGTCAGGGGGTCTGGGGAGCAGGTGAGGAGGAGGCCACAGGCCCCTGGGAGCCGCCGTGGTGGGGACACCCGAGGCAGGGTAGGACACCCGTTCCGGTCTGAGCACGGCCCCGGCTCTTTGGGCAGTCCTGGGAGAGGCACCCACCACCGCTTCTCGGGCCTCAGTTTCTCCTCTGTTGAGTGCAGGGGTCAGGCCCCCTCCAGGGACCCAGCACCCTGTGGACTCCAGCAGGTCCCTGGAGCTTGCCTTCCCCCCTGAGAGAGGGGCCGCATCGCCAGGCAGGGGCTGCCCAGGGTCCACGGGGCCCCCATGCGTCCAGGCTGCCTTTGAGGGGAGCTCGGGGTCGGGCCTGGCCTGGCGCCCCGTCCTCACGGCCGCTTCAGGGCTTTTGTGGCCTACTGCTGGGAGCGGAGAACAGGCTGGTCCTGTCCAGAAGCACAGGGCTGAGGAGGCCACTCACGGGGAGAGGGGTGGGGGGGTGGGAGGTGTGTGTGGGCACTGGGGTGGCTCACAGTGGGAGCGAGGAAAGGGGCTGAGACAGAGACACAAAGACAGAGAGACACCGAGAGACAGAGAGAGGCAGGGTACGTGGGGACAGGAGAGGATACAGTGCTGTAGGGGTGGGGCGGGGGGGACAGGGGTGGATGCAGGTGCAGTAGGGGTGGGTGGGGGCAGGGGTGGATGGAGGTGCAGTAGGGGTGAGTGGGAGGGGACAGGGGTGGATGCGGGTGCAGTAGGGGCAGGGCGGGGGGCAGGGGTGGATGCAGTGCAGTAGGGGTGGGTGGGGGGCAGGGGTGGATACAGGTGCAGTAGGAGGGGTCCAGGGATGCGGGGCAGGGGGAGGCAGAGCCCGGCCGCCCCGGGGAGCTGGGAGAGCGCTGGCCTGCTCAGGGCCGCACCGCTAGCAGCACTAATGACAGGGATGGCCCGGAGCGGGGCTCACCGCTGAGCCCCTTAGTGTAGAATCTGTCAGGCAAGAAAAATGCTGTGTTTTATTTCTAAGACCTTTCCTTGATCTTATCTTGCAAGGAAGAGAGAGAGAGAGAAGGAAACAACAAAGGCAGCCCGGAGCCCTGGAGATTCGGGAGGGATTTTCCGCGGGAGCAGTGGGGGGCCGGGCAGTATGGCCCCCCCACCCCACCCCTGCTCACCCCAACGCCCTTTCTGGAAGACGCCTGCCCGGAACAGGCAGGCCTGCAGGCGGAAGGCAGGTGGCCAGGGGCAGGGCAGGGGCGGCGGGGAGGGGCCGCGCAGGGGTCTGGGTCTCCTCCTGGGGTGATGGGAATGTTCGGAGCCAGCGAGCGTTGGAAGCCGTGTGGCATGGTGAGCATACTTAACGCCTCGAACCGTTCGCTTTCTCACGGATGAGTCTATGGTCAGTTTCGCCTCAATACACAGTGCTCGCTGTGTCCTTCCTCACCGGCCGCCCCTCAGCTGCCGGTCCAGCCGGGACGCAGCAGGGACGGGGCGGAAGCCTCTCCAATGCTCTGGCCGCCCCTGACGCGTCCCGTCAACTCCCGCCCACGTTTACAGAGGCTCCGCGGTGACGCCCGCTCGGCCTCGAGTGTCCCCGGCTTCCTGCCGACCCTCGGCCTTGCCTGCCTCCCAGCTGCCCCAGCCAGACCCCAGGCTGTCCCAGGACACCGGCCACCTTCCTCTTGTCTTTCCATCAGGAACCCTCGGGGTTGGGCCCCAGGGGTGCCCGGAGGCTGCTGGCTGCAGCCCAGGATGGGCCGTGCCTCCGAGACCCCAGTCCCAGCCCTAGCCCTGGGACCCTCTCCATGCCTCCTGGTCCAAATTTGAGGGGTTTGGACCAGCTCTGCCAGGGACCCCTTGAGCCACTCCTGCTCGGGGCTGTTCTGTGGCTCCATGGCTCGTGGCCATGGCCGTACTTAATGTGCGCAGCGACTCCATCTGGGAAGCTGGGGAGGCAGGGACGGCAGGGAGGGTGTGGCGGGCAGGCAGCCCCGCCCGCGAGTCCTCTGGCCTCCTCAGGGTCAGGCTCCTGTAGGGCAGAGTGGGGGCGGTTGGCATCGAACCAGGTAGGGGCTTGCCGGGCCGGGGGCACACTCCTGTGATGTCAGGTCTCAAGCCCTGGCCAGAGGGCCCCCTATGTTCCCAAGGAGCTCTGGGAGGGGTGAGCAGAAGCTGATGTTGGGGCCCTGCTGGCAGACCAGAGCATGTCCCCAGACCAGAACTCATCGGTGTCAGGCACCGTGGGGTCCCTGGGGGAAGGGCACCAGGCCACATGGCTGACGCCCACGGTCTTGGTGCCCATCCTTCCCGGAGATCTGTGGCCCACTCATGAAGGGTCCTCAGGCATTTGGAAGGTGTCGGCGTGGGGTTGGATGGTGCTGGTGCCAGGCTCCCAGGTGCCCCCCCGGCCCCGTGGTTGAGCACGTGGGGCCAGGCACTGAAAGTGTCCACGCGTTCTGTGGTGGGGGCACTGGGGCCACTGTCTGCCCACGGGGCCCTGGCGCGTTTCCTTACTCGCCGAGTGTGGACGGTGAGGAGCTGCCGTGTCCACCAGCAGACATGTCCACGGCCACTGCGGGACGGACCCGGGGGCTCTGTGACAGAGCAGGCTGCGGGCAGGTGCGCCTGAGTGGGCGGAGCCATGTGGGGACGGCGGGATGGATTTAGCAGGGGGACAGACAGCTGCAGAGCCCAACTGGTGGCCCCCCATCCAGGTCCTGGGCTGGCCTTGGTCTCTGTCCCCAGAAAGGCCAGGTGGAGGACAAGGGGGGAGGTGCCTCGGACACAGAGCCGGCAGCTTTTGGGGACCTGGCTTCCTCACCCCCAGGAGGGCTGACGGCCCCACAGGGCAGTGCTGGAGCCACCCGAGGGGCCTTTCCTGTTCCCAGTGTTCCAGGTCCGGGTCTCGCTGAGCGCTCACCCTCACCCCTGCAGCAGGCTCTGCTCTACCTTGTTTTACAGACCTGAAGCCTGAGGCCCGCTGGCCCCGCAGAGGCAGAGGCAGGATGGGGCCTCGCCTTGTGTGGCTCAGAGTCCTGGGCACTGAGAGGGGCCACGCCTTCCTGTGGGGCCGGGGCTCGGACTTGGCCCTGTTGTGCTCTCCGTGAGACCTCCATGGCCCCGGGCCTCACTTTCCCCATCTGAGCAAGGGGACTGCGGATCTGTTTCTGTGGGGAAGAGACTCCCGGCAACAGGGCGCCCAGCCCAGGAGCCTCCCCCCGACCAGGGGCCAGGCAGGGGCGCCCTGCCGTGGGGTGTGCAGCCGCTGCCGCACCCCTGCCCGCACCCGGCTCTCTTGTGCCCGGGGAAGAGATTCATTACACCTCTGCTTCTATGCAGTGACATTCAATCTACGCAGGGGCTGGCGGATGCTTTATTTTTGGAGCTGGCTTTGATTTGGGGAGGGTATTGTTAGTGCCTGGGAGGAGATTTAAGAGCAAATATTACTGCTGCTTATCGGCGGCACCTTCCATCTCCGAGGAGTCTAGACCCGGCCTGGCTGGCACTGGCCCGAGACACGGCACGTTCACTCTCTAAGGGAGGAGGGAGCCCTGGCCGGGGTCGGGAGGCTTCCCGCCCGCGCGATCCGGACTCGCTGGGCGGCTGCGGGCACCTGGGCCTCCCTCTGGCCTCGGTTTCCCCGTCTGACACGGGCGAGGGTGGAGGAGGAGGTCCCCCGCTGCTCCCACCCCAGGGGGAAGAAGGATGAGGAGGGCTTCCCCCCCCCCCCCCGTCTGATGGGGTGGTGTGATTTGCATGTGATTTGCATGAATATGCATGCGGATTTCATAAGGCTCTAGGCATCTAGGAAAATTCCAGCCGACAGACCCAGGCGCAATGCCTGTGACGTCCCAGACCCCGAAGGCGGCTCCACCCTCTGGAGTGTCCTGCAAGCCGTGTGCCTGTGTTTTGTCACCTGGATCTCTCGTCTGAGTGCCAGGAGGGGTCTGGAGGGGGCACTCGCGTCCCCCTGGTCCGGCAGAGCCTGCAGGGCCCCTGACCAGCCTCAGGGCTCCATAAGGTTTCCCATCGAGTCAGGATGGGGCAGAGTCACGTGTCCTGGGTCAGGACACCTGCGGGGCCTCCAAGATGCCCTTATGCCTGCCGAACTCAGTCAGGAGGCCACGGGGTGGGAGGTGGGGGAGGGGGTCAGAGCTGCCCTCTGGGTCCTTCCTCACCCACCCCCACGCCGTGCCTTGTCATGCCCTCCCCCAAGCAGCTCTCCCATTTCCCACTGTGAAGTGGGCTGTGGCCCCCTTTCCCCCGAAACACCATGCAGTTTAAGCAAAAAGCCCAGATCCTCCAGCGGCTTCTCTTAGTTCTGGGAACAGAGGACACTGCTTGTCACCAGGTCCTCTGTGTCTCCCACCTCCTTGGGCACCTGTGCCCCCAGACCGACCCCTTGCACTCCCAGCTGACCCACTTCCTTACTTCCTGGGGTGCTTGCAGGTGCTGTTCCCACTGGCTGCCATGCTGTTCCCTCTGCTGCTCCCCTGCAGCGTGAGGGGGCCACGCGGGCAGGCAGAGCTGGTGCGGCCCAGGCGGGGCAGCCGGGGCTGGGACGGGCCGGGGGGGCAGAGGGGCTTCTGGCTGTGCTTGGCCCGTGGGAGGCCCCAGGGGGAGACGGGGGGCCCTGCCCCCCACCCTGTGAGGGCTGCCGTGGGCTCTCCCCAGAGGCCCCACCCCATTTGGCTCCTCAAGTGTCAGCCGCGGGTGTCTCCCTGTCCCTGCACGGGGTGGGCTCTGAACCCCCCTGGCCGGGGTCCTCACCCTGCCCCCTGCCCTGGAAAGAGCCTCTCCCGTAAACTCGCAGCGGTGACTTTGAGTGTCCTCTCTTTCCTGCCAGACGCTGGGCCACCTGCCCTGCCCATCACCGCGTGTCCTGGGGGCTCCCTCCTTCCCCGAGCCTGAGCCACAGGCGCCTGGGGCTTATCCAGAGCCGTACCGTCCCTGCTCCTCAGGGCTCTGTGGGGAGGTGGTGGCCCGGAAGGGAGGCCTCACTTCCGCACGGTGTCCGCTCGGGGCCAAGATGGCTTTTCCCTGGACGAATGGGGGAATCAGGAAATGAATGGGCAGGTCACGGCGAGGCCCCTGTGGGCTAAGATCCCGGGTCTGAGACAGAAGGGAGAGTTCAGAGGGCCCGCCTGGGGAGCCCTGAGGGGACCCGGCCAGAATGGCCACACCACTGCCACCCTGGGCCTTGGGCTGCCTTTCTCTGTGAGAGGTCAGCCATCCGGCTTAGATGCATAGACCCAACAAGGGAGCAAAGCCCCTGGTTCTTGCCTCCTGCACCAGGACGTGCTGCCGTGTGGCCTGGGGAAGGCCCGTGGCCATCTCTGAGCCTTATTGAGCACCAGCAGATGGAAAAAGTGGTCATTTGTGGGGTGGCATAGAAGGCCAAGGTCAAGGTCAGGGGTTGGAGAACCTTTCCTGTAAAGGCACAAATGGTCAACATTTTTGGCTTTGTGGCATATATAAATTAATGCGCATAAGAGTCTCAGTAATGCTTTATTTATAAAAACAGACAGGGGGCCTGATCTGAGTTGCAGACCCATCCCTGGAGAAACAAATCCCACCCTCGGGTCGTCTTGCCTTGATCTTGTCAACAGCACCTGCCAAATTCTCTCTCAGGAACAAACTTATCTTGGAGTGTACGTCAGGGAGGACTTCCTGGAGGAGGCGATATCTGGGCTGCTCTCGAGATCTGAGAGGCGTGCTACCAGCTGGAGGGGACAAGTCTGTGCCAAAGGAAGGGTGGGGGAGAGGAGCTGCAACCTGCAGATTTGAGCATGAGCCGGCTGGCCAAGCCCCTGAGGCCATGCTGAACGTGCTCAGGCTTCTCGTGCCGGCCCGTGTGCACCCGGACCTCGGTGATTTATGACGGCGAGATTTTTCTTAAGCAAGTGCTTTTCAGAGAAAAAAGAAAGGTCACCGCGAGTTAGGCCTTACATATCTTATCTTGTTGTCCGCCAGCCGGCAATTCCCTGCGAACGTGGCAAAGCCCAGTGAGCGTGTCGGCTTCCCGGAACGGGCATTAGGATCCAATAAACAAACGCAGGACTAACCCCAATAGCACGCCTGGCTGAGTAGTCGGGGGCGGGTGTGGGGGGAGCTCCGCGCAGAGCCCCGGGCTCAGAGGAGGCCCTGGGCTGAGCTGGAGGAGGGGTGGCCGAGCTGGGGGGTCCCGGCTGGGGGGGCCGGAGGGGGCCGGAGCGGGGAGGCCAGCCGGGGGTCTGCCGGTGGAGGGAAGGGCAGACACTGTCCAGGCCAGTCCCGTCTTGGGGCCTTTACCTTAGTGATGTCTGCAATCACGCTCATTCCGAAGATCGCGGTCTGAGGTTCGGGTTGGACGAGTCTGTTTGGAGGGGACGCTATGCGGGGACAAGGCGGGGCAGGGAGGCAGGGAGGACACTGGGCAGAAGCGGCTAATCTCGGGGACCCCCGTCCTGCCTCTTCCAGCTTCGGGGCCCCTGGCGCTCCGTGGCAAGCGGCCACATCCCCCAGTCTCCGCCTCGGTCTCCAGGTGGCCTCTCTCTCGTCTGCGTGTCTCAAACGTCCCCTTACCTTTTCCTTGTAAGGACACTTGTCATTGGATGTAGGGCTGCCTGGAAAACCCAGGATGATCTCAAGATCTTTAGTTTAATGACGTCTACGAAGACCCTTTTACAAATCAGGTTTCTCCCGGGCTGGGGCCTGGGCCTGCGTCCTGGGGGCCGCCAGCCACCTGCGGAGGGTCGGCCCTGATCACCCCCTAGCGCCGGCGGTGAGTGGGGCCGGGGCCCCCTGACGCGGAACAGGGGACACGTGTGAGGCTCCCTGGGGGCCAGGGGGTGCGGGCTGCCCCCCATGAGCAGGGCCAGAAGCGGGGGAAGAGGACCCGGGTTCAGAGGGCTCAGTGGGGTGACCTTGGGCGGGGTCACGCGCTGCTTCGTCTCCTTTATTTTATGCTGTTTTCCTCTCCTGGGTGTCGGTCTCATTCCCTAGAAGCCGAATGGGAGCGGCACGCACGGCAGGGGCCCGACGCCCACGAGGGCTGTGAGTACCCGGCTGCCCCCCACCCCTGGCGGGGCGCCGTTTTGCCTCTCCTGTCCAAGACCCTGGGAGGAAAGTGGGGGTCGTGACCGTGACCTTGCGGCTGCGTGTGCCGGTCCTGCGGGTCCACGGCTGCGAGGGTGGGGGGGTCTCCCCTGGACACATCTGTCTCCAGGAGAGGCAGGAAACGGGCTCAGAAAGGGGGTGGGGGCTGCCTGGACCTTGCTCTCCCAGTCCTGACCTCAGTGAGAGCCCTGGTGGCAGGACTGAGAGGGGGTCACGTGTTCAGGTGGGTGGGGAGCGAGAGAGACCTCACTACCACCCCAAAGGCTGCCGGGAGGCTCTGGGGAGAGGACAGGGGTGAGGGGTGCATGGGCCTCGGCTGGGCTCCACAGGGTGCCTGCGGGACATGGTGAAGGGACGCTGGCTGGCGGGCTGGCTGGCAGCACCCAGGTGTGGTGGGGGGCCGATTTCTGAGGGAGTGAGACAGGCAGCCGGCCTGGGATCTAGAGCTCGGACAGAATGTGGGCAGCTCTGACCTGAATGCAGGGGTGTGGCTGGCGGTGACCAGGGCAGGTGGCAGTGCACAGGGGGAGCTTTCCTGAGGTGGGACAAGGGGGTGAAGCGAGGCCAAGAAGAGGGATCTGCGGTGTTAGGTCACATCAATAGAGGTAAGGCAACAGGAGGTGAGAGCCTGCTTTGTTTCCAGAAGAGAACCGAGCAGGAAGTGAGTGGAGCAGGCACTGATCCTAAGAAGGGGTTAGAGGATTTTCTCTGTAAGAGGGTCCAGGGCTGCAGCCGGCGCCGTGGGGCCCCTCCTCCGGGCCGTCCAGGTGCTCCGCGGTGGCTGGGGCGGCCCCAGGGCCCCAGCCCTGTGCCCATGGCCTTCTCGCTGACGTGTCATCCTCACTGCCACACGGACGCCTCTCCCGGGCTCAGGAGCGAAGGGACTTTGCGCGACGGCACCCCCGTCGTGTGGCCTGGGTCCCTGCGCGGTCGGCGCCGGTCCCGGCAGCGGCTCCCAGGCCGGGCAAGCAGAGGTGTCCCCTCCAGGAAGTGACGTGTTCTCCCACCAAAGAGGGGGGTACTTAGTGACCCAGGGTCCCTTCCTTTCTGACAGTTGAAGGGGACACAGATAGGCAGTGCCATGAGCTGCACCGTGTCCCCAGAGCCACCGCTGAGTCCCACCCCAGGGCCTCAGGGTGACTGCTCGGAGGTGGGTCTCTGCGGAGCTGACTGGGGTCAAGGAGGGCCCTGGGGGCCCTGGTCCAGCCTGACGGTGTCCTCGCAGGAAGGGAGAGCAGGGTGCAGACCCGCTCCGGGGGTGACCACGTGAGGACACGGGGAGGGGACGCCGGCCGCACGCCTGGGTCTCGGCCCGCGCTGAGGACACGTGGTGAGAAGCGGTGTTTACGCGGCATCTTCCTGCCCTCAGGCGGTGACTCCGCCCGTGCAGGGGCGCGGAGGTTGTCAGGGGGAGCCCTGCACAGAGGGGCCGGCCATCTCCAGAGCCGCCAGCGCCCCCGCTGTGGTCTGGGCTGCACGAGGTCTCGGGGAGCCTCAGATGCGACATGTGTGCACCGCGGTGGGCGGGGACCTCCGTGAGCTCCACAGAAGGAGCCGACGTGGCAGGTGGTGGGCAGAGGACCTGGGCCCCCGGGGCGGCCGTGGAGGGCAGGACGGCTGACGGCTGCATCAGGGGTGCGGGCGCTGGGGCTGGGCCTGGGGGGCCAGGGGTGGCAAAGTTGGGGTTGAGGCAGAATCAGGTGGACTGGCGAGGTGCTGGGAGCTGGGGACGGTCTTGGTTGGGGGGAATCTGGTTGGGCTGTCGGTTTAGAATAAGGATGAAGGTCTGACCAGGTTGGTGGGGAGGCAGAGGCTGGGGAGAAGGCGAGAGCCTCGTGGGCTCGGTCTGCCCGGGCTGGGCTGGCCCTGGTGTGATGATCAAGCACAGCCGGAAACCCTCGCTCTGCACCCAACACTGGCCTGTGAGGTTCCTTGGACAAACTGAGGTGCTTCTGCCACAGGGCCTTTGCACTTGCTGCTTCCTGCCGGAGCACCCTTCCGCAGTTCCTCACGTGGCTCACTCCTCCACGGCGTGACGCTCAGGATCTCCGCGGGATTTCCTGACCTTCCTGCCCAGATGGCATCTATCTCCACGTGACCTCACGACTCCACAACCCTCACCTCACCTCCCCCACCTGGCATTTTGTGTGTGGTCTTCTGTCACCCTGACTGGAGTGTGAGCTGTTGCGGGCAGGGGCTCTGCTCGGCTCGCTGTTGCTCTGTCCCCAAGGGCCAGCGTGGTGCCGGGCACCTGCGGGCACTCGGTCTCCACCGGCGAATCAATGAAGGAAGGAGCGGCTGCCTGCATCGTTCTACAAAGGCTCCTGGATGCCCGCGGAGAGCCAGGCACGGCGCGAGGCCCCAGGTGAAATGCGGCGTGGAGCGGCGCCCATGAGGCGGTGGCACCGGCAGAATTCCGCTCCAGTGGGGTGAGCCAGACCGGAAGGGATGGCACGTGTGCCTGACAAGGTCAGGCAGCCAAAGTGCTGCAGAGAAAACATAACTGGGAGTTGGGGGCGGGGCACAGCGGGTCCTGAGTGGTCTGCAAAGGCCTCCTTGATACGGGGACCCTAACGCACGGGCAGGGGTGAGGGTCCCGGGAGCGGAGGTGCGCCGGAGGTGAGCAGGAGACCGGGCTGTGCGCGGTCCCAGCAGGGAGGCTGCGTGTTGGGTTCCCATCCGGCTCATCCGTGGCCTGACTTCCGAGTGGTCATCTGTGACATGGGTCCGCAGAGGCAGGCCTCCCTGGAGCTGATGCAGGGGCCGCGAGCGGTCCTCTGGGACCCTGGGACCCTCCGGAAATGCTTCTTCCTTTTGTCCTTTTGCTGCGGGGGTCACAACGCCAGCAGTCTCTTCCGTGCAGCCTGGAGGCATTGTTTCCGATGCTCATGACCGTGTGCCTTGGCACCAGCGAGGCGGCGAGCTCTCGCTGCTTCCTGCCTGGCGGAGCGCCAGCTCCGCCAGGGCGCCCCCACTTCCGCCCGCGGGCTGGCGCTCAGCCTTCTCTGCCACCTGCCCTGCCGGCTGACGGCACACTTGACAGTTTTCTGGAGGCTCCAGGATGTTGACTTTCATCCCCTTCCTGCTACAGGGTTTTCCGCATCAGGGCAGGCACTCGGCGGGGGCCTGAGCAGAGGCTCCGAAGCTTCCAGAAGGGCAGTGCCAGGCTTGTCTTTGTGAAGGGCATGCAAGGTGCCCTCTTGTTCAGGCACAGGCATATGTTAGGTCTGAGAGGGCCCTCAGGCCCGGGCCTCCTGGGGAGGCTGAGGCACAGCAAGGCCCGGAGGCCAACAGCCCCTGTCCGTCTCCAGCCCCCCACGCGTGATGGCATCCCACAAAACAGGACGGGATTGTGAGCTGGTCTGGCTCAACCTCCCTTCTTGCTAAAGGGACCGTGGCTCAGAGAAGGGGGTGCCCAGCGCTGCACCCCAGCTCAGAGTCCGCCGGCCTCCCCCTGCAAGGGCTGCGCCCTCTTCCAGCCGCCTGTGGATCCACATGGTTCCTGCCCCAGGCTGACCGGGGATCCTGTCTGCCCGTCTCCTGCACTGTCCTCGTGCTGACACTGGGGGGCGCTGAGGCTCTTAGGGGGGCATTTTGAAGTCCTCAGGGCCGTGAGAGACACAGGAGAAATTCCAAAGTGGAGTGAAGAGGGCCTGCAGCCCTGGGGTAGGAAGGAGGTGCACCCCCTTGCCCGCTTGGGGGCTCGTGGTGCTCAGGCCGGGGTCCCTGGACCCCCAGGGCTCCGCTGGGTCCCTCCCTTCCCTCGCCCCTCTCTCCCGCGGCTCCTGTGGGCCTGCATCGGAGGCACCAGGATGGTGGACGGCTCTCTCCCTCAAGGTTGAGTTGTGACCCAAGTGACACTTGGCCCCCCCGCCTCCCTGAGCCCCCAGAGGCTTCCCGGCGGGCCCCGCGGGCCCACACCCATGAGGCGCAGCCTTGGGGGTCCCCCGCTCCGCCTGGCTGGGAGGAGAGTGTGGGCGCTGCCTGTAAAAATATCCAAGTGGACTGACCGCGGGCCGCAGAATCAAGTTAGAGCCGCGGCGTACTGATGTTTAAAAAAACCCAGCATTTAGTGCGAGCCAGGAGTTTATGCTCTGCAGGCTCTTTTTCCATTTTTTGGGTGCATTTTATTGATTTCTGCACTGAAATAGTCTTTCAGCGTTTTAAAATAGAATCCTAGGCGAAGGGATCCCGGACGCAGGGCTTAAGTGGAGATTGACCGGGCTCTTCACTGAATCACCTTGAAAACAAGACTCGGCTTCGGGAGCCTCTTCACTTCCTCGTGCCCCCGTCCGCGCTCCCCGTCTGGGAAGGTCCTCGGGACAGCTGCCCTGTGGTTCTCTCGCTGAAGTGCAGACGGTTTCTCTTCTCCCTGCTGCTGGGCGTGCGGGGTGGGCTCGGGTAGGAGCCCGGAGCCGCCCATGGGACGGGGCGCTGGACGGCTTCTCTTGCCGGCAGGCTCCTCGGCCTCAAGGGCTCCGGAGCCGGCCGCCATCCAGGCTCCTCCCCACTCCGGGCACCCCTGCTCGTGGGGAGACCCCAGGGCTGGAGGACAGCTTTTGTGAGGCCCCCACCGCGGAGAAGGCACCCAGGACCCGGGGATTTAGGTACTGATCACCTCCTGTGGTGCTGTCACTTTCGGCTGCTGACACGTGTCTGTCGGGCTGGCCTGGGCCAGCCGTGCTGCTGGAGACCTGGTCCCCGTCCTGCCTGGCCTGCCCCGTGTCCCGCTCACGCCCTGCGGCAGGGTCCGGGCCTTGGCCGGGAGGGACACGGAGGGCGGGGTGGACTCTGGCGCTGCCTGACTGCGTGCACTGATCTTTCACAAAGTCCTGCTGTTGGCGAGGAGCTGTGCAGAGCGGCACCGCTGTGGCCCCTACCAGCCCCTGCTTCCTGGTCCCTGGCCGAGGCTGAAGCCCCTGCCGGCTCCTGCTGCTGGAGCGGGTCCTGGCCCACCTCTGGTCACGCTGGCCCGAGTCTGCCGACCTGGGGAGTTTCTGGGCCCCCAGGAGGCCCCTGGGCAGCTGGACTGTGGAGGGAAGTGCCCGGCCCTCCTGTGGGACCCTGCTCAGGCCCCGCATGGGCGGCTACACAACTGCCGGCCCCACCCCCTGGGCCTCCTCACCCCTGCCTTTCCTCCCTTGGCTTTTTCCTGCTCCCACGACTTCACTTGCCCCTCAGGGCTGCAGAGTGCGGAGGCGGCCTTGTGGGCCCGACACGGGACACCTGGCCCCGGGGCCTCTGCCTGTAGCCGCCCAGCTCGGCCACCGCCCCTCCATTAGGTCAGTGTTCCCAGTCCACTGGCCTCCTCCATCCACACCCCATGGCCGGGTGGCTCTGCCCCCGGGAGTGGGCTCCGAAGGCCCTGCTTACCCTCCTCGAGGTGAGCCCAGCTCAGCCCCTGCGTCTGGTGCAGGCGGGACGGGCCGAGCTCCAGAGGGCCGGGAATGTCCCTGTGGGTCTCTGCATGGCCCCGAGGGGGTCGCACGTGTCCCTGGATCTAATGGATTCTTCCTGCCGCCTGGGAGCTGCCCCTGCCTGGAGATCCCTGTCCTAGAGCCCGCTGCCGCCTCCCCCTGCGCTCACCCCCCCACCCCCGGCCTGCTCCCTGCCCGCAGCCCTTCTGCCTCCTCCAGATCCTCCAGCCTGTATCTTTGTCTTCATCCCCCCTTATGGCCCTTCACAGTGGGTGATCCCTTCCGGGGTCCCCATGCAGGCTCCGCCCATCCGCCCAGGGCATCTGCCCCCTGAATGGGCATGAAGGTCACAGGAGGAGAGGGGAGGGTCTGGGGAGCTGGGGAGGGAGGGGGCAGGTGGGGGTGCAGGAGGCGTGGGCAGAGCTGGGGACTGAGAAGAGCAGAGGTGGGGGCACAGAGCGTGGGGGAGGGGAGAGAAGGTGTTGAGGGGGGTGCTGACCCCGCTGAGGCCCCCACCTGTGTGGGGAGCCCCTGCCCAGTCCGGGCTGGGGGAGGGGGACACACGAGCTGGGCCTGAGCTAGGGTGCGGGGCCTGGGATGGAAGTCCAGGCCTCCCCCTTTGGGGACCCCCAAGCCCCCCCCCTGGCCTGTAGCCGCCCCTCACCGCCCCTCACCGCCCCTCACTGCCCCTCCGCCATCAGCGGCCCTGGTTCCCAGCCGGCACCGCAGGGAGCGGGTGATTAGTGCCGCGTCAGCTGGGAGCACATTTTCTCAGCAGATGCGGCAAGAAGGGAGCTGTCCCCGAGCTGGGGGTGAGGTGTGTAGACTCTTATTTATTTTTTTAAATTTACAGTGTCCCCACTTTCTTGTCTTCTTCCAGCTGGTGAGGGGTAAGGAAGGTGACCTCCAGGCTTGGCCGCCTGCCTCCTGCCCTGCGCGCCGGAGGGGTGGGGCTGGAGGCCGGGGCGGGCTCAGAGAAGGGGCTGAGCTGTCACGGGGCCCGGGTGACAGGCAGCTGGGCTCCGGGACACTGAGGACTCCCGCAGGCCGGCCTACTGGCTCCATCGCTTCCAACTGTTTTTGTGACGATTATGAATTTCAAACATGGATGTTCTTGTGACTTGTCCAAGGTCACTGTGTGAACAGAGGCCTCCTGGGGTCCCCGGCCCTCACGCCGGACTCTCCCTCAAGCCTCCAGGTGAGAGCCCGGCCTGGCCTGGGCCTCCTGACCTACTTTCAGCCTGAGAGTTGGGTCACTTGACACCCAACAACAGAACCCACGGGCAGTGAGGAGGGGCGAGGACGTGCACAGCTTCCGGTGTTTGCCGGCCATTCCGGGAGGGGTGTCCAGCAGGGAGTCTGGACCCAGAGGCCCGAGGGGCCGAAAGGGTGGTGCTGGGAAAACCACTGCACCGTTGGCATCTCCCCACCCCTGCATGAGGACATGAGGTCAGGAGGCAATGGGGCCCCTTCCAGCCTGGAGCACCAGGTGTGTGCGAGCCGGCGGTGGGCGTCACCCCGCCGCTCCCTCCGAGGGTCAGTCACGTTCTGGGGAGGGGGCCCCCTGCTCCCCGTGGGGCAGAACCTTTCCCAGCTCTGGGAAGGGGTGGGGGGTGGGGGGTGGGCCTGCAGGGGGAGCCCCATGCTGTCCGGCAGGGGTGGGGGTGGGGGCGGGCCCGCAGGGGGAGCCACTAGCCGTCCAGGCCGACAGAGGCGAGGTGAGGAGGGATCCCTGGTCTGAGGAGGAGGTCCTGCCCGCGGGGCAGTTTCCAGCAGCAGGAGCTGCGTCCTGCTGCCTGGGCCCAGTTCCCGAGTTCCAGCGGTTTCTCCGGCTCTGCCCTCCCGCTCTTCCAAACCCCTGTTGCTTCTGCTTCCTTCTCAGAGCCGCATTCGACTGTGTCACCGCTGTAAAATAGACCAGGGCGGCCGCGTCCCCGCTGCTCAGAACAGGGGGTTTTCTCCCGGCAGGGGGAGAACTGATGTCTCATTAGGAAGGGAGCGGGCCGGCAGGGCACTGGTACAGGGAAGGAGGGAGCCGGGCTCTGCGCCCTGTGGAGGGGTCCCGTGGGAGGAGTTCATGAGAGGGGTCCCATGGGAGGGTCCATGGGATGGTGCAGCGGGAGGGTCCAGGGAGGGTCCCTTGGGAGGGAGGGGTCCTGTGGAGCCGGTTCTCCTGGTTGTGGAGGCTGAGCAGAGCATGTCCTGTCGGGGCTCGCCAGGATGACCCTCTGCTGGAGGCTGGTGAGCGCAGAGGAGCCACTGTCCCGTCCTCTGGCCCTGATGGGGGAGAGGGGGACTGGCCTAGATGCTGCCCCCCAGCCAGTGTTGGGGTGTCCTTGCTGAGGCTGGAGAATTAACAGAAGAAGCTTCAGTTAGTGGCTTGTGTCCCGACCTGCTGAGTGCCCTTTTTGGGGACAAGGAGGGCGGGGCTTGTCCTGGCCCCACAGCTGGGAGGCAGGTCTGACGCTACCCCATGCATCTCCGGCCCCATCCCAGACCCCAGACCCCAGGGGTGCCCTTGGTCACAGCTGGACCCCCCCTCTGTCCCCTGGACTCCCCCACTGTCCCTGGCAGCTCACCCAGGGTGAGGGGTCCACACTGACCTGCCGGTTCAGACAGGTGGGCATCCTGGGCTGCCCTGGGAGGACCCTGGTGGGGCGGGGGCCACATGGGGCCTGGACAGGGGACCCAGGGGACAGTGCGTCAGCCCCCACACTGGCCTGCTCGGCCCCCACATGGACACCACAGCCCGAGGGCTCACACGGTGAGCTCTGGAGGCCGGAGGCCGGTGCCTGGGGAGGCCCCTTCCTGACGCACAGATGCCACCTTCTCGCTGTGCACTCACGTGGCGGGGACACAGGGTGCGAGCTGCCTGGTTGTCTTCTTGTTGGGGGATCCCGCCCCGATCCCGCCCTCGTGACCTCGTGTAGCCCTAATGACCTCCTCCAAACACCAGACCTTTGGGGCTCAGGACTTCAGCACGGTTCTGGAGGGACGCCGTTGGGTCAGGCTGCCTCCTGCCCTCCGATTTTTCCCGTCTATCTTCCAGAACGTCTTTGCCCCGGGACCTGGCCGGCCGGTGAAGCCTTCCCGTGGCTCCGAGCCTGAGCTCCGCGATGCTCCCTCCAGACCCTCGCGGTCGGCCTGGCTGCCCAGCGCAGGATGCGGTGAGTGCGGCGCCGGACGAGGTCCGCCCGCCCTGGGAGCCCCTCCGGGGGTCAGGCCACGGCGATGTGGCTTCCACTGGGCAAACCCGTCCCCGCCCTCCGGGGGCCTCCCCTGGGGCAGAGCGTGGCCAGCTTCCTGTCTGGTTCCTCTTCCCCTCCGTGTAAGAAAGGACCCAGGTTCTCGAGGAGCCCCCCCCCCCCCAGCCTCTGCTCCCCTTGGCTGAGGGGGACCTGCCCCAGAGACAGGGCTGGAGGGTAGAGCCAATGCCCTGTGCCCCGTCACTGGGGCAGGTGTGACCGCGTGGACAGAGAGGCTCCCTGGCTGCCCCTGGAGGGGGTCTGGGGAGCCACATGCCGAGCTGAGGGGCGTCACACGGCCGCTGCGTGGAGCCCGAGGGAGCAGCGGGCCAGCCACCGAGCGGAGAGGGCCTGGTGGCCCCCTGGACCCCTGCATCTAGCTGTGTCTGCATCTGGCATCTGGACCAACAGCATCTGCGCCTCTTTTATGTTTTAAAAAAGTAGACTTTAAGTTTTAGAGCATTTTCGGCTCTCAGCAAGACTGGGGGGAGAGGTGCAGAGGGCTCCCGTGTGCCCGTGTCCCAGCAGGCACAGCCCCCCATCAACGTCCCCACCGGAGGGCACTTGACACACCGCCATCCCCAAGTCCGAAGTTCATGCTGAGAGTCCTCTTGGCGTCATGCACGCTGTGGGTCCAGACAGGCGTGTGATGACAGGTGCCCGCTATCAGAGCGTCCCACGGAGCAGTTCCGCTGCCCCGAATCCTCTGTGCTGACGTCCCTCCCGTCCCCTCAGCCCCTGGTCCCCTCTCCTCTTTCTCCACGGTCTTGCCTTTTCCAGAACGTGCAGACGTGGACTCACACCGCGTGTGGCCTTCTCAGACTGGCTTCTGTTACCGTAATACGCATTTAGGGTCCTTCCACGTCTGCTCACGGCTCGATGGCCCATTTCTGCTCAGCGC
>NC_043714.1:76373023-76379038 GCF_006229205.1 Suricata suricatta
CCTGGGGGGCTCTGACTCACCTGCTGAAGGACCCCGGCCGTCCCAGGGCCTGGGGGGCTGTGACTCACCTGCTGAAGGGCCCCGGCCGTCCCAGGGCCTGGGGGGCTGTGACTCACCTGCTGAAGGGCCCCGGCCGTCCCAGGGTCTGGGGGACTCTGACTCACCTGCTGAAGGGCCTCGGCTGTCCCAGGGTTTGGGGGGCTCTGAATGAAGCTGCTATAAACCCCGTGTGCAGGCTGTCGTGTGAACAAGTTTTCATCTCTGTGGAGTCACTACCAGGCAATGTGACTGCAGGACCCGATGGAAGGAGAGGGCTCAGTGTGTGAGGAACTGCCAGGCCACCTTGCAGAGGGCCCTTCTGGGTCCCCAAGGGCCATGTGCGACCGTGCTGCTCTGCGTCCTCGCCAGCTCGCGGCGTCTCCATGCTCGGGAGTCCGGCTGTTCGCACAGGGGTGAGGCGGGACCTGTGACTGTTCTCACGTGTGGTCCCCGGCCAGTGCTGAGGCGTCATCCCCTGTGCCAACCTACCACCTGTGTGTCCTTTGCGGGAGGAGGAGGGGACTATGCAGGTCTTTGGCCCATTTTTAAAAAGACTTCCTGGTGGAGAGAGGCAGAGGGAGAAAAGGATCTGAAGCAAGACCCACGCTCAGCGCTGAGCCCACGAGTCTTGAGATCATGCCCTGAGCCGAAGTCAGATGCTTAACCGACGGAGCCCCCCAGGCGTCTCTGGCCCCCCCTTAAACCACGTTGTTTGACGGGGCCCTTTCTGAGTTGGGCTCTCTGGGTCCTGCAAACAACTGAAGCGGCACGTGGCTATGGGTGGGGGACACGGTGTAGCTTTGAGCCTGGCTCTGCCCTGTGGCCATGACGTTCAGCAGCCCCCTGACCTGCCCGAGCTCTGTGTTCTCTGTGGAAACCTTGCAGGATCGACCCTCGGGGTGGGGGTGGAGCATTGAGTAAGATGATATCTGTCAGAACAATTTGACTCATTCAAATCGTTACATAACTAAAGTCCCTGAGCCTGCAGTGTCCATGCCTCCCGGCCACCCTGCCCCGTCCGGGCGCCCCTCTCCCTTCGCTCTCCTCCCTCACTGCTGCTGGAAACCCACATCAAGTGTCCCCTCCCTCGGGGTGTCTGCCAGGGCTCCTCCCACCGCCTCACCTGCTTGCTTCTATGGGGTGCCCTGTCCTGCACGGCCCTGTGGTTGTTCACGTGGACGCCTTGAGCCCACTGTGGGCAGTGGCGGGTCTTGCCATCTCCCTGTGCGCAGGGTTCGGCGGGCACATGGGGGCATTTGATCGATGGTTGTTAGGGGACCAAAAGCACAAATGGGGCACAGGTGGCACACGGGGCGTGATCTCCTCCACCCCAAGAGGAAGGACTTGCTGCTTACTGAGGACCTTCCAGGTTCCAGCTGCTCTCCCTTGCTGACATGGGTCCTTGAACGATTTCCATGCCCGAGGCCTGGGTTAGCAGTCCCAAGAGACGCTTGGTATCCCGAGGTCCAGTCGGGGAAGTGACTGGCCCAAGGTCAAGCAGCCCGTGCGGGCAGAGCGGGGCTCGCTGGCTCTGTGACCGGATTGTTGGAGAGCTGCTGAGCCTGGCGTCCTGCCTATCCGTGTGAGGACGGCTTCTCTGAGCCTGGAGTGTGCGGGGACCTCACTGCCTCTCCCTCTCATGCAGGGACCTGGGTCCGAAGTCTGGGACATGTGGCGATTACAGGGTCATCCCCAGGTAACAAGGGGCGGCCCCTCGGCTGGCCCAGTGGCCCCTCGCTGTCGGCTTGGCAAACTGGAGTGTGTGGGGTGCCCTCTGGTTTCAGGTGGCCGGACAGGAAGACAGGTTTTCTGAGACCCCACCTGCCCCAAATAAGGGCGAATCATAGCCACCAGCCACGGACCGACCCTTCCAGATCTGCATGGAGCATGGGGATGAACGTACTGGAATGCTCTTACGTGCGAACAGTGATGTTCTGCAGACAACCTTCCAGCCGGCCTGCTTGGGGTGTGGCCGTGGCACCGTGGCTGGTGTGACTGTCCTGTGGTCCCACTGTCCTGTGGTCCCGCTGTCCTGTCCCCTGTCCCCTGGGGAGAGGGTCAGAGCTGCCCTGGCAGACACTGCAGAGGGAGCATTGGGCAGGGAGTCCACCTCTGAGGGGCAGTTGGAGCCAAACTGGCTGGGGCAGGACTGGGGCCGATGAGGCCAGGGGCACCCAGATTACGTGTTTTTTGGCAGAAACTTCCCAGGTGACATTTCTCTCCTAAACGCCCACAGAAACCCCCGAGGCCTGAAGCGAGGTATCAGAACAGCTGTGGACGGAGGCCAGGACTCTGAGGGGCCCTGGATGCTGTTCAGCCTTGTGGCCTGGAGACTGTGTCCCCCGAGACCCTGGACGCATGTGTCTTGCCTCTTCCTCCTGCCTGTGACCGCAGTGTGGCTCCAGGGCCCTCGCGCAGTGCGGGGCGCGTAGGGAACCTCACCACCTAACGTCCCCGGCAGCCTCCGGAGAACAGAGGGGCCCCCGCACCTCCTGCCCGGCCTTGCAGGGGCCAGGCCGGTGCCCCCACTTGGAGGAACCTGGAAGGGCCAGGGTCCTGGTAGCTCCGGCCTCTCTCCCGTGAGAGCCGCTTTCCCGGACGAGAGGGGTGATGTGCAGGGGCAGCTGAAGACCCAGCTGAGGCCTGGCCTTTCGCTGCGTCACCTTGAGTCACTGACTCATGCTTGAGCCCGAGATGTCCTCCTCTGCAAAGCGGGGGTGCAGGTGCCTGGCGGGGGAGGGCCCGGGCAGATTCAGGCCGCATGAGGCTCTGTTCATGGTCAGGGGCGGCAGGCCGGCTCACCGAGGGGGCGCGCTGAGTGCGGGGGGGGGGGGGGCCCACGGCTGATCTGGGAGGAGCTCCCAGGGCCTGAGGAGAATTTCCAGGCTGCTTGTGGTCAACGTCTGGGTGGACCCGGTCTCTCTCCGTGTCGCGCTGGCAAAGGCTGGTCAGAGGGGACCAGAGGGGCCATTTCAGCACCATGGACATCCCACCAGTGGCTAGAAAGGCTGATTTGCTGGGCCGCAGATGGCCCTCCCGACGTGGGGCTCCTCACCGCCAGCCCTGCAGGGACGGCAGCCATGAATCCCGGTGACGCTGGCACCAGCGCAAGGGGTGGAGATTTGGGGCTGCCCCTGGGGCCCGTGTAGTCCGGCTGGGGGGAGTGGGGGGCTCTCTGTGTGCCCCCATGTCCCAGAGCGCCTCCCGGTTCACACCTGGGCAGCCCTTCCTCATCCTCCAAAACCCTGTGCCTCAAGGGTGTTTAGCATCTGTCACCTGATTGGACCGAAATAGAAGGCACAGGCTCCAGGCTGAGCTCTGACCTTGGGCAGGACCGTGGATGAACTGCGTGAAGTCTTTCCCAGCTGTGGGCAGGCAGGGGCTGCGGCCGGAGGGGTACCTGACTGGGAGGAAGGGGCCATGGGCGTCGGGGGGAGGCCTGGGGGAAGGGCTAGGACTTTACAGCCTGAGCGTGGCCTGGCCCAGCCCCCACCCCCCCGCCCCAGCTGCTGAAAACACCCAGAAGTTTCCACCCCACCCACGGGGAAATGCTCCACCCCTCCTGGCCAGGACCCTGGGTAGGGTCCCTGCTGGCCGTTCGCCCCTCGGTGACCTTGGCCGTGGCCCTTGGTTTTCTCCAGGTGTGAGACAGCTACCTCCTCTTGTAATCGGAGATTGTCAGGGGTGTCAGGTTAGACATGGATGCAACTCTGGCTCAGACCTGTGCCCAGTGACCCCCAAAGGCTGTCTGTGGTGCCAAAAAGTCTGCCCTCAGTGTCCACAGCAGTGACTTGCCCGGCTCACCCGGCAAAGGGCCCTCTGGCCGCTCTGTCCTGTGTCCACAGCTGTCTGGATGTCCGAGGTCCTCCTCTCCCAGCTCTGGCCACTCTGCCCCTGAGCGCCTCAGTTTCCCTTCTGTCTCCTGGTCTCCCGTCTCTCAGAGCCCGCGGTGGGCTGGTCTGGGTGTGTCTGCCGCCCACGGTCCCCCCGAGCCCCCATGTTCTCGGGTGAGAAGAGGAGAAACCACATATTAATTTAATTTAGTTCAGGTTCTAATTGTCTGGAGAAACTTCTAATGCACTAGCATTAATTTATTTCCACTCAGGGCCAGTTACGCGAATTCAAATCCGTTTTAAGTATTAAAATACTGATATTGTGATTCAGATAATAGAACTGATTTAGGGAACCAGGGGGAGTAAGAACAGGGTGGTATCAGCTTTGGGAAGAGGAGGCCCCATCCTTGCTGCCCCCACCCCGTGACCTTGACCTTAGCCAAGGGAGGTCATAGTCTCCCCTCCTTCCTCCCTGCACCTGAGCATTGCAATCCACCACGTAGCAGGCAGCTGGGACCACCACGTCTCCGCTGCTGGCCCTCGACTTCTGGGCTGCCCGCCCGTCTTGCTGCATGGCCTCTGGGCCCATGTCCTGGCCCCAGGTGGGCTCACAAGGGTCCTGCAAGGGTCTATCTGGAGGGCCACTGGTGCCGGGAATGGTGTGGGCCCCCTGATCACATGTGGGCCCTGGGTGCGGCCTGCGGGGGACGGGGCGCTGGTTCCCACTCAGAGGAGGTCTTCCCACTGGAGGGGTCTGCAGAGGACCTCTGACCCCCCAGCCCAGGACGCTGCCACCCCGTCCACCGCTGCCGGGTCCAACCTGCCAGCACATGGCTGCCACCGGCCAGAGGGCTTCGCGCATGGCTGTGTCCTGACCGCTGTCTGGTGTGCTGTCACACTTCCCCAGCCCGAACAGGCTCCAGCCCCCCGGCTGGGGCTGCTTCCCTGGCCCCTGACACTGTGGGCCCTCCAGGCAGGCCTGCGCCTCCTCCTCCCCCTGACCTGCCACCTACTCCCCCTTAGCTGGCCTTCGCTGTCCCTGAGACCAGGGGCAGATCCTAATGAAGGATGCCCTTTCCACCTGGGGCAGAGGCCGGCCTCTGTGCCAGCCTTCGTGTGTCCAGGGGCCCTGGTGCCCCTCCTGAGCCTGATGGCGTGGCTGGATCTCAGCACCTGGACCCCACCGAGGGCTGGCTGGGTCCCTGGTCCCCAGGCTGTTTGGGGACAGCCCTGCAGGCTCACGGCCCTGACCTTCCATGCAGCAGTCTCCCAGGGGGGCCGAGGAAGGAGGTGTCCAGCATGCTCGGGTTCTGAGGGCTGGGGCCAGCCTGCCGTCCCCCTGTCCACCTCCCTCCGTCAGGGGCTGGGGCAGGCCCGAGTCTCCCGTGGGCTGAGCCTCTTCTCTGGGGTGAGGTTGATGGGGGGAGCCCCCCAGAGGTGGGGGCGCAGGTGTGGCAGGAGGCAAGCACCCCCCCCCCCCCCAGGGGGCCCATTGACCTCACGCTGGCGGAGACCACAGAGCGCATCCTGCTGCAGGGGTCACTTTGCCGGGCCCCCGGGAGCTGTGGGCTCTTGGGGGGGGCAGTCATTCCTCTGGGCCAAGGCTGGGGAATGGGCTACTCCGGGGAGTCGGGGTGGGGACCTGGGCTCTGGAGCCCTTGACCTGAATCCCACCTTCGAGCAGGAGGTGCCATCCTCCGTCCCCTCCCCTCCCCAGGCCAGGCGGTGGGCCCTCAGGCTCCAGGGCTGGCTGAGGCTCCAGCATGGGGGCGGCGGGAGCCAGGGCCCCACTTGCCAGGGCCGTGACTCATCAGGTGTGGACAGCATGAGTCACTGGGGAGGCGGGGAGGGGGCCCTGGGCTCCAGGACGTGGGCCCAGAGAAAGGCTGGCTGATGGCGCGTCCTGCAGGCCCCAGTGTCCCATTCTGCAGTGCCCCCTTCCCTCCCCACGGCTCTCCCCTCCCCTCCCCACTCCCCTCCCCGCCTCACTGAAGTCCCTTCCCTTCCACAGCCCCTTTCTCTCCCCTCACCACAACCCCCTCCTCTCCCCACTGCCCTCCCCTCCCCTCACCACAACCCCCTCCTCTCCCCACTGCCTTCCCCTCCCCTCATCGTAGTCCCCGCCCAGGCTGCTCTGGGGAAC
>NC_043714.1:76379138-76400757 GCF_006229205.1 Suricata suricatta
AGACGGGCTGAGGACCCAGGGCACCACATGTGGTCTCCCCAGTGCACCCCCGGGAGGACCACACGAGCTGGTCTGCTCCGTACCCTCCTGTCGGGTGAGAGCAGAGTCCGAGCTCCCTTCCTTTTACCTACGAGCTGGGGTGAGGGCGGGGGAGAAGGAAGGGTCCAGGGCTTCGCCTCCACCCTCCTTGGCAGTGAAGTCCTGGTGAGGAACTGGAAAGGGCCGGTCCTGGGCTCGGAGGAGACGTGTGGGGAGTCTGGGGGTGGACGGGGCGGGCGGCGAGAGCTCCACCACACTTAAGAGCGACTTGGCTCCCTCCTACTTTCTCCTTCCTCCCAACCCTGCTTTCTCGCGTGGGTCATGGGCCGAGTCAAACCAGTTTTGGAGTCTTTCCTGGTGAGACGTGAGTAACAGGCCAGGTGGGTCAGAGCCAGGAGCACACAGGTGTATATTTAGCCAGTGTCCTTGGATGGACGGGCCTAGGAGAGGATGGGCAGGTGGCTGGATGGACAGGCGGGTGGATGGAAAGACAAATCTGCGGATGGTGTGAGTGGGTGGCAGATGGGTGGGTGGGCATATGGGTAGATAGATGGGTCAGAGTTTGGGAGGATGAAAGGATGGACGGACAGATGAATGGAAGGGGGGTGGATGGACTTGTGAGTGGGCAGGTGGGTGGATAACAGATGGGCTGAAGGCTAGATGGATGGATGAGTGGGTGGGGTCTAGATGGGCAGTCTTGCGGGGGAGGGGGGTGTGTGGGCTAATGGACAGATTGTAGGTGGATAATGAGTGGGTGGGAAGTTGGAGGGATGGAGGGGATGGGGCAGAGGTGGGGGATAGAAGAGGTAGATGGTTGGTTGCATGGATGGACTGGTGGAGGAATGCATACATGTGGGGGTGCATGGGTGTCTGGTGAAAGGGTTTGGGGTGAATGGACGGCTTCTGCAGTGCTGAAACTTTAGGCTTCCTCTCCTACTAACAAATATTTGGTGGGTCAAATGCACGGCAAGACTGTGGACTGGCAGGTGGAAGCCTTGGGTTTCATTTTCACCCTGTCACCGTGTGACCTTGGGCAAGTCACCTACCCTTTCTGACCTTCATTTCCCTGTCTGCAGAATGAACGGGCTGGAGGCATCAGCCCCTAGTGTTTCTGGTTTTGGCAGAATTCTAGGCGTGTCCTGCCCCCTCTGCCCCTCCTCTCCCTCCCTCCAGGGCTGAGGCCCATTCGCGTCTCCCTCCTGCACCCCTCGGACTCGGGGCCTTCCCCGGGGCGAGGTCTCCGCAGGCCTGTAGTGAGGACCCAGCAGGCGGCCCCGCTGTGAGGCCTTCTGGAGTGGGGCTGGTGGTGCCAGCTCCCCACCCGGCTTTGACGGGTGCCCAGCCCCGTCTGAGGCTGTCACTTACGTGCCTTCTCAGCTGAGGACGCAGCCCCCCTCCGCGGCCCCTGGACAGCCGCCATCTGGCAGCGGTGGTCAGTCGTGGCTAATATGAGTGTGGTTGTTCTGATTCTGTAAGACTGAAGCGTCAACAACCCCCGGACGCATGACGGGGTGCACTCCGGCACCGGCCGTCTCCCTGCTGCCCCGCGGTCATGCCGTCAGTCACCAGGAGGCTGTCCACACCGCAGGGCGTCAGCGGGGCACAGTAGGAACAGTGAGGGGGGCGCTGACATCCTCTCCGTGATCCCTGCTGTGGCCGCGGGGCTCCGGGCGCCCGCGTCGGTGTGCCTGCAGCAGACCGAGTCCTCAGTGCTAACCGCTTGGGTTTAGGGGGCTGCTGGCCGGGGCCCCCTGCCCAGCTCTGCTCCCTGTGGGGTGGGTGACCCTGGACCTCAGTGTTCCCCTGTGTAAAATGGGAGCAGTGCTGCTCCTTCCAAGGTAGTCGTGAGGGTGAAAAGAAGGGAAGTGGGGTAAGGGCAGGGGTGGCACCTGCTGTGGGCCCATCCATGCGAGGCCCGCGCCACCTCCTCGCAGCCGGCGTGGATCTGCTGGGGCGGTGCTCGCGGACCCCACCGGCCGGGCCCTGCGCCCCTGGCCCTCCAGCCTGCTGGGAGCCCAGGGCATAGGGTCGACAGTCACAGGCCCAGAGACCTGCGGGTCTCACCCTGGCTGAGTCCAGGGCCCCGGGCCTTACGTTCCTGTTCGAATAGCACGTGCGGAAGGGCTTGGTTACCAAAGTTGCTGTGGTGCCTTCGCCCCGGAGCTCCTGGGTCTCAGCTCATCAGGCCCCTGCTGGGTACCTGGACCCTGCACCAGCCATGCGGCCTGAGCAGCGACAGCCCTGCAGTGACCGCCCCCCCCCCCGCCGGAGGTGAGCTGCCCAGGACCCGCAGGACTCCCGGCTCTGAGGCCTGTCATCCGTTTACACTTACGCAAGGTGCCAGGGGCCATGGGCTGGCTGAGGCCCACGGTGGGAAGTGCCGGTCCCTGCTGGCAAGCAGGGACGCAGGGGTGCAGGAGAGGGGCTCTCAAGTCCTGAGGGCTTCTGGCAGTGGTGGCGGCTGCAGGGGGACATCCCTCACTGTCCCTCCTCCTGGGGAATGTCAGACAGGCATCTCCTCTGAAGGGCCGTAGCAGAGCCTTGTTGGAGGCCCTGGAGCCCCCTACTGCGCCCCTTCCTCCCTGCGGGACGCTGGCCTAGGCTGGCCTGGGGGAGGCCTGGCTCCGGCCCGACCACCCTTCCCGGGCCCCCACTAGGTCTGTAATCAGAGGCGAGTGAGTAGTGCAGGCAGAGGCTGCCGGGCACGTGGGGGTGGGGGGTGGGGGTGGACCCCCGACCTGGTGTTGGGGTGAGCCTGCTTCCCGAGCAGCAGACTCGGCCATGATGTGCGGGTTTGGAGGTCTGTGGGGACCGGAGGGCCGGCGAGGCCGGGTGGGGTTCTCGGAGCGACCCAAGAGTCACCCAGGGGCCCGGCTGCCGTGGAAGACTGCCTCTTACCCACCTGTCCCTAGAAAACCAGCCCCACCAGCCCGTGCCCTGGGGGTGAAGTGACACTTCTGCCTTTGTGGCTTGTTTTCCCCCTGGAGAAACGTGACAACCAGGCCGGCCTTGCAACAGTTCGAGGAGGGAACTGACATTGCCCAGGAGGGTGTGCGCATGCTAGCGTGCAGCCCAGGTGGACTGCATGGAGGAAGGAGCAAGGACAGGAAGCAGAATGGTGCGGAGGTGGGGGTCTTGGCGCAAACTTCGGAGCATCTGAGGTTCAGAGTCTCCTTCCAGGTGAGGCTGCTAAGGCCGGCGGGGAGCAGGCCTTGCCCCCAGAGACCCTCAGCCCAGCCCGGGCGTCTCCTCATGAGGTGGGGAAGCCACTCGGGGTGTGCTGTGTGGACAGATGGCCCTGCAGCTGTGGCCGCCTTTAACTGGCTCACGGGGTCCTCCAGGGACTCTGCCCCCTCTCTGGGCCTGGGGACTGACCTGAAGCATCCTGGCCTCACCAGGCCCCCCTTCCCGGCTATGGGCCTGGCTGGCCTGGTTGTAGGGGTGACCCTGTGCTGGGCAGCCTGGCCCCCGACAGCCTCTGGGTGGCAGTGGTGGTCTGGCTAGCTCCCTGCGGTGGCTCTGTCTGGGGTGGCCGTGGTGGGGGCTATGTCTGGAGGTGGCTGCCTGCTGACCGAGGAGGGGGGGTGGTGGGTGGGGGGCACGGGGGGCGTGGCTGTCGCAAACCTCTCCGTCTGCCCAAGGTCCTTGCACCAGGGGCCCACACGCCCCATCCCAGGATCTGCTCTGTGGGTGGCGAATCTGCACCTGGCCCTCCGCCCCCGCCGAGCTGGGTGGGCACCACGCTCTTGTTCCCGCGTGCGTCCTCCTGTCCCAGGCTCTGACGTGGCCACTGGCATGTGAGTAGTCCTTCAAGAACCAGGGAATCTTGGAGAATATTCCTTGACACCCGTGCCGTGTTTGCCTGCAACCTTGGCTTGAATACTTCCCACAACGGGGGGCTCACTACCTTTTGCTCCATGTAGGGCACTCCATACAGGGGCAGTTCTACCCTGCCACTGAACAAAGTGGCTACAGATGATCATGCCCGCCCTCTCCCTGAGGACTGGACGAGGCAGCCTGTGCACGTTCAGGGCACACACCTGTCCCTTTTTCCTCGAATTCCATTGTAAGAATTCCCCGAAGGAGCAAACCAAAAACTCCCTAATAGGCCTTGCCTCCCTCTTCTCTCTCGGGGACGGCCCCATGGTGGACTGTGGTTCTGCTGGGTGTTTCCAGCCTCTCAGCAGGGCTGAGGGTTTGGGGACACTGGCCAGTGGAGGGAGGGAAGTGCCTGGTACTTCTCGCTGCAGGTTTGCTGCCCTGGTGGGGTCTCCGCGGACTCCAGTGCCTGCCCGATGCCCCCAGCAGCACCCAGTGCCCGCGGGCAGCTCCCCCTGTGGCGTGGTCTGTGCCCGTGGTCTTCCGACTCCGCCTCCTCGCCCCTGCCTTTCCTGCTGCGGTGGAGCGCTGGGCGGTCACCAGGGCCCCTGCTGGCGGTCGGCCTCTGGGCTCTCCCACCCCCCGTGTCAAAAATCTTGACATTAAGGTCCTTCCTGACGTGTTTTCTGTCCTGACGGGCCCCATCTGGTGCCCCCTTGTCTTGAGCGGGTTTAGGTTGGGTCCATGTCAGCAGCAGCGGGAGGCACCCTGACTTCTGTGCCTCCGGGGGGTCATGACGAGGGTGGACCGAGCTCAGCCAGCTGGGTGAGGTTTCTGGGGAGCGCGGCACAGTTGGGGAGTGGGGAGAGAGGCGCGCCTGCATTCAGGTGGCTCCGGGCCGCGTCGTGGAATCCTAAACCTGAGGGTCCGGCACAGGGTTCACAGGGCAGGACGCGCCCAGAGTGATGGGCACTGCGGGCTGTCCTGGGCACACGGTAAGCCCCCTGCCGTCTGGGGCGCGGGGCGCACGGTGGGCATGTGGCTGCCGTGTGTGGCAGGTTCCACATCTGACCCCAGATGCGCCTTCCAGGTTATGGTGAACCCAGCGTCCCTTCCTCCCCCAGCGCTGACTGTGACTCCGCCGGGCTCGGCGCGCAGGGCAGGTAGGCGAGCAGAGCGTCTCATCCGGGGTTCGGGGAAAGGGCTGCGGGAGGGGCGGGAGGGACGGGGCGTCTTCCCGTCCATCTGCTGCGCTGGACCAGCCACCGGAGTCTGGGCAGCGCGAACCGCGGGGACTCGGGATTCCTCCGGCTGCTTGTCTCCGCCGGGCTCTCTGCCCGTGCCGTGGGCTTCAGTCCGCTGGGAGCCCAGCCTGGGCCGGAACACCCGGATGGCCTCACCCGCACGTGGGGCCTTGGTGGTGACGAGCAGGCCGGCAGCTCAGCTGACCCCGGTGACCTCGGGTGACCTCTCTCCTCGTGGCTGTGCTTGGGCAAAGGTCAGTGGAACCTCCCTGCTTGGTGCCAGCTGCCCGGGGGGCGACGGTGGGCGGCGCCATCCCTTCGGAGCCCGGGCTCCGGGCCTCACGCGGCCTCGCCTCACCACGTTCTGGAAGTCTCCACCAGCCCAGACCCGAGGGGCGAGGAAGCAGACCCCTTCTCTTCATGGAAGTGGCTCCAAAGTACTATGGCCATGATTGCCCAGCCTCCCTCGGGGCTGGAGAGACAAAACTGGCACAGTGACCAGGGGGAGGGGGCCCCACACCCTGCCAGCCCCGGGCGTGGCTTTGACACGGTGCGGAAGTGTGTGTGAGGTGGTCACAGCCGGCAGGGGTGAGGGGGGCGGGGGAGGGGACGGTGGCCCAGGGGTTTCACTGGCATCCTCATGCATTTACTCACTCAGTACACGTTTCTGAGGCCCCTACCGTGGGCCAGACCCTGGGGAACAAGAGACGGAGCCCCTACCTCTGTGCAGCCAGTGTTCTGGTTGGTGGAAAGAGGAGACAGACCCAAGTGTGTCATCCTGAGTGTCCGAGGAGGCAGCAGGGTCTGAGACAGGAGCGCCAGACAGGGTGGTGTGGGAGGGCTGCCTGGAGGAGGAGATAAGGGTGCAGAGACTGAAAAGAAGGTACAGGGCCAGTGCCCTATGAAGCCCGCAGGGAAAAGTGTTCTGGGCAGGGGAACAGCATGTGGGGAGGCCCTGAGGTGCCAGCGCAGGGGAGAGGCCATGAGAACAGGGAGCAGGTGCAGCTCGGAGGCCATCACAGCTCCCTGGTTGCGTTTGGCAGTGTTTCCAGAAACAATTTGTGTACGTTGGAGTTGTTTCCCCGGAACTCAGTCCAGGAAATCAGCTTGTTCCTCTGGGGACAGGGTCTTGTCTGGCCTCCGACTGAGCTGGGCGGAGCTTGTCCTCCCCACCCCCCATGTAGCCCTCTGTCAGGGCTCGGGGCCAGGGTCCCCTGGCAGCGGCCAGGATGGCTGCGAGGGTGGGGGAGCCAGGGAGCGGGCCCTGTCCCCACACCATGCCTGGGCTCCAGCTGTGGCTCGGGGCAGGGGAGGGGCTGCTTGGCGGCTGTGGGCCGGGAGGGCCTGGGAGGACGGCCGGGCAGCGGCGCGTCTGGGCGAGGGCACACAGCCAGCCGGTCCCCGTCCCCTGGGTGCAGACCACGCACCCGGCAGCACGTCGGAGCTCCCCGGGCACCGCGTCCCCCCCCCCCCCCACAGAGCTGGACGCCCCCAGGTGTGTCTGTCGCTGCCGTGGGACCCGGTTTCTCCCGTCCTCACCGCACATCAGAGGCGTCCGAAGGGAAGCCTGCGCCTCTGCTCTCCATGTTTGGCCGTGTCGGGGGCTGAGCCATCTCATCTCCCTCCGATCTGGAGATCTGATGGTTTCTAGAATAAGCCCCCACCCCCACTGACTTTTTTTTCACCTTTCCATTTTCTGTGCCTTCTGCTGCTGGTCTCTTGGTTCGATTAGAGCAGTCACTTCTGAGCTCGAAAATCCAAGTTGAGGGAAGAGGAAAAAGAGAGAGAGAGAGGGAGGGAGATGAGGCTCCCGGGCACGGCCGCCCTGGTGGAAGACTCCCTTATCTCCTGGCCGCAGTCGGCGCGTCTGTATGCGCCTAATAACCTGGTAGAACACACAGCCTTTCAGGCCGGCAAAGCCCTTGGTGGTGGGACTCACTTCCCACACGGCCACCCCCTCCCCCCCGGGCTTCAGCCCCAGAGCCGCGTGGCGGGTGCGGGCAGAGGCGGGACCTCGTTCACCGACGGCCCCCTGGTGGCCTGGCACTGCTCCAGGCAATGAGCACGCGCGGCGTGTCCAGGGCTCCCGGCAGCTCTGTGGGGCTGGCCTAACAGACCCATTTTACAGATGGGGAAGCAGGCCAGACAGAGGGTGGGAGGGAGTATCCAAGATGGTGCACGAGGTCTCTTTTAAAGGATGGGGACCCAGAGTCAGAGGGCCTGGGCTAGGTCTTCACCTTCCTCTGGACTCAGTTTCTCCACCTGTACAATGATGAGACCTTCTCTGAGATCCCGGGGCCCCGTTCTGAGCACACGGAGAAGAGCCAGGGGACCAGGCCCTGCATTTCATGTGGGCGGCTGTGGAAGGAGTGGCGTCAGATGGAAATGGCCGGTGGAGCGCCCATCTGGCACCCACTGCTGGAGTGAGCTGTGGTTACACTTTTAATCAGTTGTTTTCATGTCCTGATGATTTAGGCAAGGTGCTGAATCTCTCTGAGGCTCATCTTCTTCATCCATAAAGTGGGGACAAGATGGTCATGTGGCTTTTCCAGGGTGAGCAGAGGCTAGGTGCCAGTGCCTGGGACGGGAGTCCTACCCCTTGCTCCACTGTAGCCAGGAATGAATCCTTGCCACTTTGACTTGCTTTCTCTTTGGGAGACTGATTTCTGTGCGGTAGCCCAGAGCACGCAGTGGTCTTCCGTGCTCCCATCCCCTTGCCCGGCCGTCACCTGCGCTTGGGGATGTGGACCTGGAGTACAGAAGGTGGGAGATGGCCTGGAGGGGCTTTGCAGGGGTGAAGTCCAGACTGGGAGACAGCCCAGGAAGGTGGAGTGGCAAGGTGAGGTTTCTAGCGCAAAGCTGAGAGCAAGGAAGGGGACTTCACGGGGCCTGAGCCTCTGGAGAGCTTCGGGGAAGCGGGTTGGGATGGCTCTTCTGTCCCTGGGTGTCCTGGGACCTGACTGCGTGTGTGCTGAGCAGACACAGAGGGTGAGGAAGGGGAGGAGGATGCCCCTCAGAGCCGGCATGCCCTGGGAGGGCTGGGGCGGCAAATGCCTGTCAGCACCAAGGACAGCGGCACCTCCGGGACTGGCTGTTGATCGGCAGTAAGGCACCTTAAACCCACCAGTGCTGTCTTCTGGAAGGTTCAGCCCTGCTCCAGGGCCCTCAGCCACTGCAGGGGGGCGCAGCTGGAGAAGAGCAACTGGTGGTGACGGGCTGTGGTGGGCGGGAAGCGCAGGATCCCACGGGAGATGAGACGGCGGAGGGACCATCTCTGGAGACCGACGGTGAGCCCTGTCCCGTCCAGGGGGAGCCCCGTCCCATCCCTTCGAGGGTGAGTCCCATCCCATCCCAGGGGAGCCCCATTCATCCCATCGAGGGTGAGCCCCTTCCTGTCCAGGGGGAGCCCCTGCAGCTGGTGTGTGTCGTTTCCAGACTGCCACCTACCAGGTGACTCACTCTGGGTGGCCGCTGGACCAGAAGGTCACCAGAGCTGCGTCAAGCACATCTGCCAGCACAGATAACTAAGTCGCTCGTGGTAGAGACGGGACAATGGTGCAGCCTTCCTGGGGGTGGAGGACGTCTGTATTTCTGTACAGTTTTTAATAAGAGGAGCAAAGATGAAAAGCCCTGTGGTCTCAAGCCTCAGCCTCAGTGGAGGCCCAAGGGCATCGTTCTTCCCATGGGCCACCTCTGGTCTGTGGACAGAGTGCCAGGGATGTGACACTCTTGGGCCCGCGGGTAGGACCATGTTCATTCCCACGGAATTGATGCTGACGGAGTGTGGTGTGGGGGCCACGGGCAGGATGCTTCCTCAAGGTGCAACCTCAGGCCACCCAGAGTGAGAAGGAGACAAGGCAGATCAGCAGGAAAGCCGTGGGCCCCCACGAAGGTCACCTCCAGGAAAGAGGCCCCCCGCACACGTCAGAGCAGGTGCCCCAGGAGGAAGGCATGTGGAGGAGTTCGCCAGCTCCCTCGACCTTACCTCTCACTGGCCAGAACGGCCCCCCCCCAGCTGCCATCCTAGCCTTCAGGGCAGCTTCCGAGGAAGATTCCAGAGCCCCGGTGAGGCTTCATGGAGTCCAGAGGGTGGGGGGGGGCTGCTGACGGAGTGGGGTGGGTTCCGCTGTGGTAGGTGACAGTGCCCAGGCCAAGCAGAGATGGGCATAGGAGTGGGGCTGGGGGGGGGCTGCTGGGCAGGGGCTCAGAGCCCAGGGCAGGGGGGTGCATGAATCAGGGAGCCAAAGAGGCTGGGTCCAGCCTAGTGCTAACAGCAGGAAGCCTGTGAGAGCAGCGGGGCTTGGCAGAGGAGGGGACCCTCGGCTCAGCTGGAGGGAGGAACAGGAGAGCTTCCTGGAGGTGGAGGCGTCTTCTACTTGTGTCCCCAGGCTCATTTTCTGCCTGGTGTGGGGAGGTTAGTGGGCCCAGGGCTGCAGGCAGCACTTAGGAGTGCTGGGAGAGCCTCCTGCGAGCCCGCCCTTCGCGGCCCAGATGTGGGAGGGCAGGGGGTCTGGGGAGGCGCCAGCAGTCTGCCCACAGGTGGAGGATCCTTAGCGCGTGAGGCTGGCGTCTGACCTCGCAGGACTAGCCCGGGGCCCAGGGGGCGAAAGTCCTCTAGTTCCAGGGAGCAGAGGGGACAGATTGGGGCTGTGCCAGCCTGCCTGACCCCGGTGCCCTCTCCCGCCTCCTCTGCAGTTGGCCTGAATGCTCTGGGGTTTTCCTAACGTTGTTGTCTACTGACTCGTGGCTCTGGGTGGGGTCCTGTGCATGTCCCGTCCTGGCCTCGCCCCCTCACCCTCGCAGGGGCCCCCTGGCTGGCGACATCTCCTTCACTGTAGGAACCGGGAGCAGGACGCTGGGAGAACAGGGCGTCCGGCGGGCCAGGGAATTCCCCTGCTGCGGCGGTCCCCTGGCCCCAGGCAAGCCGCCACCTCTCCCTCCACGGCCTCCCATGATCCCTCTCTTAAAGATAACTATGAATTAGTGCAGATAGCGTTATTGTAGTAGCTATGACCATCATGGAAACGTCCCCTAGACTTCCGCCGAGAGCCCTGTGATAAACCACACCCGCCGCCACCGGAGGAGCCGGGCCTGGAGCCCCAGGACCCCCACCCCCACCCCACGCCCCCGCTATTTAGAGGCAAATCAGGCAAATCCCAGACCTCATCTTATTTTATCTCTGCCTGGTTCAATATGTGCCTGTAAAACATAAGATTCTTAGAAAAACAAAAAAACCCCCCAAATGCACAACCATGATCATCATCACCTCTAAAATAGTAACAAGTGGTACTGAATATTAAATATCCAAGTGTCCACCTGTCCTTGTCTCCGGGCTCTCTCCTTAACGCTTCTTGCATTCTGGATCCAAATAACGGCTAAATACCACATTTTCTGCCAGTGAGGTCTCTTGTAATCTATGCATTTCCTTTGCTCTCTCTTTTCTGAAGGAACTGGCTGGCTGAGGTTTGTCCCCGTCCTGCAGGGTGGGGGTGGGAGGCTGCGCGGGGGGCCCCGGGACCCGGACCTGGAGCTGTCGGACGCGGGTCAGTGTTGGGAAGGACGCCTTCGGAGGTGGGTTTGGGCTCTAACAGCAGTGACACGTCCAGCCGGGTCTCTTTTGGGATGTTGGCCCCTGGGGTGCCCAACGCCCACGTCTGTTGATTCCCTGGGCAAGATGGCAGCGCCGTTTCATTCTTTTCCACGAAGAAAAGTTCTACTGAAAGTAACAGGTGAAGGCTCACCTCCGCCTCCTCGCTTAGGTTTTCCATGGTGGTTGGGGCCAGCTTCCCAACGGTCCTTCTAGATCTTTCCCTGGGCATACGCCAGCACGATCCACGTAGACACTCACGTCTGCTCTTCTTTGCAAAACAAATTGGCTCATATTTGATGCATTGATCTGTAGCACGTGCCCTTAAAGTCATAAATTGTGGACATTTTCCATGTCCCTGCACAGAGAGCGCACATTTTTTATCTCCAAGCAGTTTACCGTGTTTCCCTGAAAGAGGCCGGCTCTTAAACTCCCAACCGTGACATCGTTCTCTCACCTGAAAGAGAGAACAATAATTTCCTAATATTATTCAGTGTCCGGAGTTCAGATTTCCCTGACTGCACCGTAAAGGTTTTGTTAATGATTTTTTATTAAAATTATTTCAAGATAAGGTGCACACACAGAACTGATGGCTCTCGGGAGCTCTGTTTCTCTCTCTCTCTCTCTTTGTAATTTATTTGTTGAAACCAGGTCTTCTGTCCTCCCGAGCTCCCAGCCTGGTCTCCGCTGACGTCCCCGGCGTAACTGCTCTGTTCTGAAGACCCGACCCGCGTCCTGCACACCGTGGCCGGCGTCCGGGCGCCCGTCCGTCAGGAGGGACGCGGCATCTGTGTGTCTTCCGTGCGGTGTTCTAGGCCCTGGACACTTACTGCCCACGTCCCAGCAGTCCCTTAGGGACAGAGGTGGTGACAGCCCCTGTCATTCCGTCTGCACTCCTGGGCTGGAACCCCCTCCCCCGCAGAAGCATCTACTCGCCAACTGTTGGTCACTGGGACGCGCAAGCTGAGAGGAGGGACGGTCAGGGGACACGCTCCAGGCTCTGCCTTTATTTACTAGTTTTCAAAATGATGACTTGGTTTTCCTGCACCCTCCAGCGACTGCCAGAGCCCCCCAGCCATTGTCCACTCAGGAATTTGGATGTATTTGCTGTTTTCGCCGGCTCTGGGTATAGTCTGTATTAACACTTAAGCTGTCCTGTCTTTGGCTTGTGGGAACCTCTTCTACTAGATCCCCGAGTCCTTCTGCGTGGCCGGGAGTCTCCGACTTCTCCCTTGCCATCCGGCGTACCCTTCTCCAGGCTCCCAACCCGGCGTCCTTTGGATGGGAAACGGCCCGGGGGGTCAGGGTCAGGGTGAGGATGGGGGCTCTAACCCAGCAAGCTCCCTGCTCTTGGACCGGCCTTTGTCTCAGAGGCAGGAAGTTCTCTTTTCAAAGATAAAAAAAAGTAGTCAAATGTGGGCTTCCACGGTTTTATTTAGTTTCCTGACTTTGCATTTATGTCTCCTTTAGCTCACACTGACAGCTTAGCTCCTAATGGCATAAAATAATTACGTGTTTATTTTGTCGTTACATAAATGCGGCTGTGGAACAACACTGCCAGTGTTATCAGGAACGGTGGGGTCTCCCGGGGCATTAGAGGCCTCTCCTTCTGCGACCAATCCGTCCGGGGGTGCAGACCCTGGGGGGGCGGGTACGATAAGATCACTGTTTGAAACTCACTTCAGATGACTTTTCCATATTGTTCATGCTACCGATTCGATATACTGTTAGGTTCATTGGTTTTGTTTTGCTTTTAATTTTTAGAGATTGTTTTTTGGAAATTTTAATTTCGTTGTCTAATTACCCAGAACGTAGGCGGGATGTATTTAGGACATTTCAGCTTCCATCCCGGCCCCTCATCCAGTTTCTATTTCCTTCTTTAGGTACAGATTTCTTTACCTCGGGCTTCGGCTCTGAACTTCCATTGTTTCTCAAGTACATGCAAATGAGCGTGCATTCACAGCCCCCTGGTTCTCGGAGCCCCTCCCGCCTCCGCACACTTTCTCACCCCGGGGCTCAGGCCACACCCTGAGGGTGGGCGTGGTCACGCCCTCCGCCCCTGCACCTGGTGGTGGGTTGGGGCATTGCAGTGGGGGATGGACGGAGGCTGTTACAGAGGAGCAGCAGAGCACTGGGGAGGGAGTCCTGAGCATCCCTGGGAGAGCCAGGAAGGCTCGAGAGGTGGCGACGGATGTGCAGGGGTGCTCAGGGGGCCGGCGGGGGGCAGGTCTCAGGCCGGGGCGGGCACGGCTCTCCAGCTGCTTCCTGGCAAGGCTGGGGAGGTAGAGCACTGCAGCTGCGGTGCTGGACTTGTGGGCCACTGAGAACCCAGGCTCTGTATCACCCACGAGGGTGGAGGTGGTAGACCAACCCCTCCTCTGTGCTTCCACAGCCTGCTGCCTCCAGCCTAAAATACAGCTTGAAGTAGGGTGTGCTTTGCTTTCCTTTCCTATGTAGTTGGTGGGAGGGCATCTCCCTGCTCAAATGCAGCCCCTCAGAGGTCCGGGCCCATCTCAGCACCCGGCCTCACTGAGCAGAGGGAGGGCATGCTTCTCGGAGTCTGAGACCCAGATTGAAATTTGGATTCTGCCACTTTTTCCATCTGTCACATGAACGCGGTGGGCAGTGAGTTCCGGGGCCCAGACGGGAGAGAGACTGGCCGTGGACACGGAGGCCCCGGGGGGCAGCGGGGGCCAGACGCCGAGGAGCGTCTCCGTGTAGGACTTTGTATCCGCCGGTGGTTTTAACCACAGAAATGTATGGTCACACAGCCTGGAGGCTGGAGTCCAAAGTCAAGTGTGGGCAGGGCTGTGCTCCCTCCCGCATCCGTGTCTGGTATCTCCAGGCGTCCTTGTGGGTGCATCCCTCGGTCTCTGCCTCTGCTGTCACTTGTCGCCTGGCTGTCCTCTCCCTGTGCTGCCGTCTCGGGTCTGTTCTGCGGGCTTTATGAGGGTGCCAGTCCCACTGGATTAAGGACTCCCCCAGTTCAGAATGAACTAATCCTAACTAATTACATCTGCAATGATCCTGTTTCCAGTGTCACATGAGCAAGTCAGGCTCCGACACCTCCTGAGGAAGGCACAGTTCAGTCCACGGCACAAGTGACGAGGGAGGGGACAAGGCCGGCTAGTCAGCGGCTTGGACACCCCCAGGAGGAGGCGGGACGGGCAGGGGGAGGTCTTGGCACACGGTCCTCCTTCTGGACGTTCTAGCAAGGACCCGCCTGAAGCTGGGCTTGCTCTTCTGAGCACCGGTCAGCGGAACCCCCGAGGCCCAGGAGGAGCGAGCCGGTGACATTGCTGGCGGAGGGGGGGGGGGCGGGGGCAGTCCCGTCATCGGCACTGCCGGCAGGAGCTCAGCCTCCGTGACTCAGCGGAGTTACGATGATGTTTGGCATGAAACCCAAAGGCTTTCTCTTTCCCACCAGAGATGTGCACCCTGAAAACCAGGATGGAACCCTGAAGTTTAAGGTCAGCAATTGGTCTGCCCTGTGCCCTGCCTCTAGCTGCTCCCCAAGGCATGCCAGGTCCAGCTGGGATAGCACGTGTCAGGTCTGTCCCTGCACCGGATGCTGCTCTAGCTGCTTCAAGGGTCTTACCATTAAGCCTCACATCAGCCCTGTGCATGGGCTGCAGCTCAGGAAGGGTAAGAAAGATCACAGCCTGTTAGCGGCAGAGCCAAGCTTTGAACCCGGGACCTGATGTCTGTGTCCGATCTCTGCTCCCCAGAGTCCTCATACACCTGTCTGTTGGCATCCAGCCTTCCCAGTAAGTGATCCTTCTCACACAAGCCTTGAGCGCTCTCTCTCTGTGTGACAGGAAGTTGATATCAACTGTCCAGGCTCCCTCCCCAGCCCTGCCCCTCACTCACCTTTCCAGCTTCCGGTACTGTCCAGCCCTCCCTTTCTCGCCATTTAGAACTCAGTACTTATCACCGACTCAAGGAGATACAAGGCCTGTTCCACACCTTATAAAGGCAATATCCTCTCTATCATCAGCTTGGCAACTCTTACACATCCTGCAGAGCCCTGACCAACCAAAAGCTTCTCTTCAAGCGTCTCCTGACCCTCACCTGCCTCAGCAAAATTAACCTTGGTCCCCAAAGCCCAGTCCCTGTGTCCGCCTGCAGCCTGCACCCCTGAGGAGCTGTGTGGTCACAGGAACCTTCCTTACCTGTAAAAGGGGGGCCCACACGGGGCTGCTGTGGATACTAAGTGACCAGAAGGGGTCTGGAACAGTGAGTGCTTAGTGAGGGCCAGTGACAACAGCAACGGTAAGGACCATGGTTATCGTCTGAGGGGCCCGGAGCCCAGATCCTGGAGCCCGGAGCATCCTGGGGACAGGGACGCCCCCACCCTCTCACTGTGTTCACGGGCGTGGCTGACAGGGGGTGGCCAAGCCCAGGTCTGCAGGCTCTAGCATACTTTGGTTTCTCCGAGTTGCCAACCCGAGGGCCTGGGAGCCCATGGCAGGCAGGGCCGGGTGCACCAGACGACTTGGAACCCACCGCAATGCTCTGTGGCCGCCTGGGTTTCTCGTGCAGTGCAGAAGCCCCAAGCGGGGTTTGTGCTGTGTAGCGGGGGCGCGTGGCTTAGGGGGACCCCCGGCTTCTCAGCTGGCAGGCAAGACGAGCCTCCGGGAGCCCCGTGCGAATTGCCTTCCACACCTGCAGCTCGGCTCGCTCTTGTGTACAAACACCCCATTACGTCTGATTACAAACCATTAGTGCAATTAGGTTAGCCCCTGTCTGCGCTCCGGGGCCTGGAGCCAGCTGTGTCGGGGGCCGGGGATAGAATAGCAAACAGCCTCCGGCAGAGGCGGCATGGGCTCCGCCGGCTCGGGGGCTCCTGAACTGTCCTCTTGGGCCAGCGAGCCTGGGCTCCGACTGCCTTGGTGGGGGGAGGCTGTTCTGCACCTCCTGGAACTGAGAGTGGGGGCGGGGGTGTGGGGCCAGCGCTCAGGCCAGGGCACCGCACCAGGCCTGCGCGCTCTCTCTCCTGCCCCTGTAGTGCTGTCGCCCCACAGGGTTCTCACCCTCTGCCCTGACAATGTTGCTTGGGACGGGCCATCCTCTGCTGTGGGGGCTGCCCTGGTCCCCTGCTCTGTGAGACATTCAACGGCATCCCTGGCCTCCACCTGCTCCCTGGACGCCAATGGCACTCTCCTTGCCCAGCTGTGACAACCAGAGATGTCCCCTACTGTTGCCAAGCGGCCCAGGGGGCGGAATCACCCTGGTTGAGAACTGCAGCCTGGACCTTGATTTGTCATTCATCTGGGCCGGTGCCTTCAGCCGGGGCACAGCCTTCTGGGCGGTCGCAAGCTGTCTGGCTGTGTTTGCCTCCCGGCCCCTCCCTCCGCCTGCCTCAGCCCGCCTCACTCTTTCATCGCAGCCTGCAGCCCACAGCAGCCTTTTAAGCCCAAATACTTAGTCACCTCTGGCCCTGTTACCCCCAGGGGAGCCTGAGTCCGAGAGACCCCACAGATTGCTCCCCTGACCCCCACGCCGAGCACAGCCCCAGCCCGCTGGACTTGAAAGGGCCGCTTCAGCTGTGTACTTGGCCCAGGGAGGGAAAAGGGGCCGCGGCTGTTTGTTCTGGGAGTCAGAGTGAGTGTGCGGATCTTCAGAGCACGGCTGGAGGTGTCCTCGGAAGCGGTCCTGCCCCGCCCAGCGGATTGATGCTTCCGGCTCGCCGCGCACACCCCGTCCCACGCTCATTGCCTAGCACTTTAATGGCCGTATTTCACCTCTTCTAAGATGCTTTTCCAAAGTTCAAATCCCCTGAAGCTGGGACACGTCTTTCGGGTGCTGGGGTCTTACCAGGGGTCTCGTCTGGGTGGTATTGAAGATGTGGCTGTCCTGGCCCGTGCACTCGTGAACTTGAACTTGGTCATGACTCATGGGGCTTGATTGCAAACACACACACACACACACACACACACACACACACACACACACCCCTCTTCCTTATTGTGTCTTCTTGCACTTGGCTGCTTCTCCCACCGAGAGGTGGGGTGTGTTCATAGGGTGACCAACCCTCGAGGCTTGTCCGGGACAAGGGTGCTGGGGACGTGGACTAACATTGGGGAATCCTGGGCAAATTGAGGAAAGCTGGGCATCACCCTTTGAATTGCGGCTGGCTTTGTGACTTGGTTTGGCCAATAGGACACGGCCAGTGGGTGCTGATAAACTGAGACCCACCCCGAAAAACACCCCGCCCCCCTAACTTGTAACATATGCCAATTTCCTTGATGTCGATACTCTCGCCAGGCTGGCTTCTAGCTACCAGTAAGCCTCTGGGAGCGTGAAGTGAGGAGGAGATGCACAGACTCTCTGGCTCACACACAGGAAGGGCCCGTGTGCGCCCAGGAGCTTGGCCATGAGAAGCTCCGGGAGCTTCCGCTCTCTCCGTGTGACTGCCGTGTAGACCATCCCAGGCTAGCCTGCCAGAAGGTGAGACCACGTGAGTGTGGGGGCAGTTGTCTCCGTCAAAGCCAGCCACAGCCAGCCTGCTCCCAGTCACATGAGCTCAGCCAGGACCTGTGGGGCCACCACTCGACTCAGGAGGAGGTGACCCAGGAGGAGCCCCGCTGGGGCCGGAGGCACCAGTGCTGACCCGCGGACGCAAGGGCTCGTTGATAAATTCTACTGCTTTAAGCAATTGCATTGCTTTAATTGTGTTGTTTCAAGCAAGTCTTCATTTGGGGTTGGTTTGTTACACAGCAATAGCTAGCTGATACCAGTTGTCCATATTGTTCTCCCCTTTATCTGAGCCATATGTGCTGTTGAGATATTATATGTGTTGAGTCTAATTATCATTTAAACTTACTCGAAGCAGTTTATATTAGGATTCTGCACAGAACGAGAGTTGTCACACCCAGGGGAACATACATTGCAGCAGTAACCCTTTCTATCAGTGAAGCAAGTGTTCATCTTTGAAGAAATGGCCATATTTTCTTACAAAGCAGCGGCCAGGTGCTTTATGTGCCTGGAGAGAGGAAACTGCTCTCTTTTATACTAAGACGTGTGCCAAAGGGCTGCCTAGTGCCCGCCAAGCAGCAGCTGAGGGCGGGAGAAATTGCCAACTGCCTCAGAAGAGATCAAAGTAATTACTGGCCAGGAGGGACTGGCATGACCAGTTCAGGCACCCCGGGGGATTGCCACCAGGCACCGTGTCAGGGTTTCACTGGCAATGTTTGCTCCTAGCGCCACAAAAAATAGTGGAATCTCGGAAGGAACAGAGTCCGCAGTCTGATGAGGTAGAGCATGTCTTCTCCCTAGACTCCAGCCACAGGGGCGGGGGGGGGGGCATGACTGGGCCGACACAGTGCATCCCAGCAAAGGTGATGCATGGTCACAACCTCAATGCCCATTCTTGGTAGTGCTGGGCACCCAGGGTGGGCGGCTGCACGTCTGTTCCTTCGTTTCCGTGCAGCTCACCTTCAGAGTAAGCCCGAGCCCCGCGGAGTGGACGGTGCACATGCTCCTCATGCAGGTGAGGAAACTGAGGGCTTGGGGAGTTTGTGTGACCAGCAGGGGCAGCTCCATGGGGATGGGGGTGGAGGGCACCCAGGTTGCCATGCTGGGCTCCCCACTGCCCACTCGGAAGGGCCCTGCACTGGGTTCACTGGTCTGCCGGTGCCGTGTTGAAGTTCTTCCTCTGTAAGGAAGGGCCCCGTGTTTGTACTCGGCCCTGGGCCCTGCAGGCTATGAGGCTGCTCCTGGTCCCAGGACGCAGCAGGACCAGGGCGAGATCCGGGCTCAGGTCTAGATGTGCTGCCAGGTGTGGGACCCAAACACATTGCTCAGAGGACTGAGGGCAGGGCTGGTTTTGGGGCTGTCTCTGCCTCCACGGGCTGCACAGGTGGACGCTCCCTGCCTGGCCCCGGCGGTCGTGCATACCTGGTGTGGGGTTCCCATGTCCCTCTGGCGGGGGTCTCCATCTTAGCAGAGCCCATTGAGCCTGTGTGTGACAGGGCCTTGTGAACAGTTCAGTGCCGGGCGGACGCTTGTGCGGCCCTCATTACTGCCATCTGTATTACTGTGAGCCCCGGTGGGGGCCCCGGAGAAGGGGGTGCCCTCACCCTCAGGTCCTGCCAGTGGCTGCTTTTTTCTCTCTTGCCCCCTGGACCGGTCCCTGGGGCTGCCGACCTGCCTCGGACCCCCGGGGCTCTTCCATCCCAGCCCCCCGCCAGACGCCAACTCTGGGAGGAGCAGAGGCGAGGGGCTGACCTTGAGTCATGCTGGAAGGTGAGCAGCCCTAACAGACATTTATTTCTAAAATAGAACTGACTATCTAGACAACTGGTTATTAACTTGAGGAGGGGAGTGCTATTTCAGGCCTGACATCAGAAAAGCCTTTTCCTTTGAGTGCTTTCCCTGAACTTTTCACACCTGCTTGGCTGTGAGAGGCAGGGGCCGAGAGAGCAGCCCCCTCTCAGAGTCCCGGGGGAGCAATGGCAGATGAGCCGTAAACACACATAAGCCATAAGCCACGATGGATAACATGAGCCCAATAAGACGCAACGGCCAGATGAGCCACAAGCCACAGCTGGTGACACAGCGTCCTGCCAGAAGGGACTCTGGGGCCCTGTCATGTGGATGCAGAGTCCCATGCCAACAAGAAAGAGCTGTGCCATCTATGGCTTGCCCTCTGCCCCGGGCACAGACTCCTCGGATAGCTGGGGTCAGGGCTCAGCCTCTGATAAAGATCAGGGCCCCGTGTGTGACCATGAACAGGGCTCAGAATGTGACCAGGTTCAGGGATCAGCCTGAGACCAAGATCAGGGCTCAGAGTGTGACCGGAGTCAGTTTGTCTAGAGTCAAGATTAGGCATATGGCCAGGATCAAGGATCAGTAGCTAACCAGGATCAGGGCTCAGTATGTATGTGAAGCAAAGGCTCAGACTGTGACCAGGATCAGGGCTTATTACGACTTTCTGGTGAGTTAGGGGGTAGGATTGGCATCGGTCTGAGGCTGGAAAGCAGAACGTATGTCCACCCTGGGCTCCTTCTCGCCTGTGCCGAGCCTGGCCCTGACGTGCTGTGTGGCTCTCAGCCCCCCACACCCTTGGCAGCTCTGGGGGACAGGCTCCTGTAGGGTTTCCTGAGTGTAGACTGGGGGAGGAAGTGTGTGTGCAGCGCAGTTTACTCTCTGGCTAATCCCCCCTCTCCCCACTCCCCAGATGATGGTCTCTGGATGGAGCTGGGCAGGTGGGAGGAGGGATGCACTTTTTATTCTTTATTTGAGAGAGAGAGAGAGAGAGAGAGAGAGAGCGAGTGCAGAAGCAAGGGAGAGGCCGAGGGAGAGAGGGAGAAAATCTTAGGCTTTCCACACTCAGCACGGAGCCTGGCGCAGGGCTCAATCCCATGACTCTGGGATCATAATCTGAGCCCAAACTGTGAGTTGAGCATTCAAGCGACTGAGCCATCCAGGTGCCCCTGGAAGGCTACACTTTAAGTAGGATCCAGAGCAGCAGTTTTCTCCTAGACGCGGGGAAGCACAAGGGGCGTTCACCTTCTGTGTCATGGACGTGAGTGGAGGATCTGAAGCCTCCTCAGGGTCATCTAGGTGTTTTGGGGGAAGGGACGGGGTAGTGCAGATGTCATTGCCTTAGCCAGTTTCTCCAATGGATTTTATTTGCATATTCTGCTCCCCCTTCTCAGGGTGTTTGCTGTAAAGCACACCTTATGCCTCTTTATTAAAACTGTTCATCAAGAGGAAACGCACAAGCTCAGAGGAACCAGAGGGAGGACGAGTGAGTGGAGACGGAGTGTCCTAGTGTTGGGTCAGAATGTTCCCCTCAGACGAAACCCAGGCAGAACTGAAAGGGCTTTAGCTCCTACATAGTGGCTTTCCGCCTCAGTTTCCCCATGGTGCTCAGTACGGGAAAGACCTGGGGCCAGATGTTTCTGAATAATGGTAACCGTGAACATGCTCACAGAAGTGACCACAGCTCAGGAACCTCTTTAAGGCATTACGTGTCTTAACTGGTTAACTCTCACAACGACCTCTGAGGTAGGGACTCTCAGGGTCCTCCTTTTACAGAGAAGGTCATTAAAGTGCAGAGCGGCTGAGCAGTGCGTCCAGGCTCACAGAACAAGCAAGAGCAAAGTTGCTTTGACCCAGATACCCTGGGCTTCCACTGCCTGCCTGTCCCCATCGGAGACTAAGTTCATGGGCCCCATCAAAGTCTGTCCTCGGCCTAATTCTGTGAGACAACGACCATGATTTCTACATCACAGATGAAGAAACTGAGGCCCAAGGCCACACAGCTAGTAAGTGAAGTCCTCACGAGCCTGGGTGGAATGAATCCCGGTCTGGTGTGGTTTCTTCTGCCTCGAGTTCCTTCTAAGAGTGAATCCTTGTTCTCGTCTCTGCACTACTCTGGGCAATCCCCCGCCCTTACCCACGCAGCTGCCCCCTCCTTCGGCCTCACAGTTCCAGATCTCATCATCAAGGACCCCCAGGATCTACGCCATGAAGAACACAGTGTCCGTGGAGCCCCGGCGCCCGGCGCTCACAGGGCACAGGCTCGTTGGTGCGGGAGACACAGCCTGACAACCTCGATGTGCTCGCATCCCTGGGGCTTCAAACAGAAAGTGTGGCGGGGCCCTGGAGGCAGGGGGGCCTGGCCTGGCCTGGGCTGGGAGGAGGTCTGGGAAGGCTTCCCAGAGGCAGTGACCATCGAATGGGCTTGAAGATCACCAGACAATTGCTCGGGAGTGAGGTAGCATCAAACAATTAGGACAAATACATGAGAGAACAATAACAGCATTAACAATGTAACCATAAACATCAATACCATCATCACCATTGTGATCAACATCACCATCGTTGTCTCCATCACCATCACAGTCATCATCACCACCATCAACAATCTTCATCATCACCACCATCATCATCACCATCATCACCACCATCATCACCATCA